>NW_020955477.1:428160-652245 GCF_003031625.1 Empidonax traillii
AAAAAAAGAAAGAAAGAAAGAAAGAAAGAAAGAAAGAAAGAAAGAAAGAAAGAAAGAAAGAAAGAAAGAAAGAAAGAAAGAAAGAAAGAAAGAAAGAAAGAAAGAAAGAAAGAAAGAAAGAAAGAAAGAAAGAAAGAAAGAAAGAAAGAAAGAAAGAAAGGAAAAGTAAGAAAGGAAGGAAGGAAGGAAGTCAAGATTAGTCAGTCTCTGAGGCTGCTGGGGAACATCAACAAGGAGAATAATTTAGCACAGTTTTTAGCTCTGGTGGTTTAGGAAAACCTTTCTGCAATAGGAAAGTGCAGCCCTGAGAAGGGTTATGGAAGCAATCTCCTTCCCAGGAGGGGCCTGAGCCAAGGTCAGGCCAATGCCTTCAGGAACACTCTACACCTCTGGCATAGCCAAGCCCAGGACTGGAGCAGGGGAATTTTGGAGTCCTTGTACCCTGACTTTGCAATGAGCACAAGCACCTGCAGTAACCAAGTGTACATCCAATTCCTCTCTGCAGGCAAGATGATTAATAGCTGAGGTCTTGAACTTCTTAGAGCTGCTGGAGTTCTGCCATGGGTTTGAAAGTTGCCTAGATGTCAAACTTTGAGTCCCAGCATGTTCACTGTGAAGGTGATTGTCAACCAGCAGTGAAACTCGAGGGCTTTCCTTTGTTCCAGCCTTGCAAAGGACTCATGTCCATCCTGCACTTCTCAGATTCAGTTTGCCACGTGCACAGCTGGTCTGAAGTCCAAACTGTGACCTGTCCACCTGTGCACACCTGCACTTCACCCGTGAGACCCAGCACACGTTAAACCAGAGACAGAAATAACAGTTCTTCAATAATAGCTGGGTTTGTCTTTTTTTATGCAGTGGGTTATTTTGATGGCTCAAATTGTCTTCTGTATTTGTTCTCAGGGTAAGATTTTTATCAACCTAAATACACCAGAGACACTGAATGTTCCTTATCTTCTGTACAGTAATACCTTCAAACCAAACTAATGTGTATTTCACACACACAGACCCATCAGCAGCCTAAGTGGTTGACATCAGGATCTCCATCTTTCCTTTCAGTTATTGTACTTTGTGTCATTTCCACTCTGATATCCCCAAAATAGCTGGTTTTATGGCCCCTTAGTATACTTTACAGGAAACAATCCTTGCAGTAACATCTTTCCATCCTGAGTTCCCTCAGGATTGTTTTTCAAGTCAGTATCAGGATATCTAGAAATTTTAATGGATATCAAGCCGGTTTATTTTTCCATTTATTATTAGAGTTTGCCACGACATTGAAGTTGAAACATTTTCTTAACTTTTTGTTTTCTTTGTGTAAATGATATATTCAATTTGCTCAAAATAACAAAGACGACCCTGAAAACTGATTTCCTCCCTGCTAACTTCCAGATTTTCAAAGGGGGGGGGCTCCCAAGTTTTTCTGACTTCGAAAAGAATTTGAAATTGAATTTGAAAAGAATTTCGGAACTTGAAAAGAGCATAGTTGTCACCATGTTATTCCATGTAGCACCTGACCCCAGGAAAAGCAATCTGTGATTATCTGAGATGCATTTGCTTCAGAAAGGGCAACAAGCTTTCAGAAGCACCTGGGCCACACATGAATTCCTCTTGAACACAGGGAGAACAGTTCTTGCAATCTGAGCATTTCAGTTCTTTAAAAAAAAAAAGGGAACCTATTTCTTGATACTGCAAGTTGGGTAAGGGACAATGTGCACATACCAGAGATGTGGTTAAGGGAGGATTGCTGGAGGAGGGATTTGTGCCCAAAGATGGCTGGCAATACAAAAAACTCAGGGAGTTCAGGTATTTTGCCACGGTGGTAGCAGAGATGATTTAAAGGCAGAGGTGAGCAAGCCAAGGTTTGCACATAAAAGCCTTTGCTCTTTTAAACCAAATGAAAACAGGCTGTCATAGCAGCAGAAAAGATGGTTATTACTGTAGTCATAATAGACCCACAATAAATTCACTTTTTGTCTGGCTTGGCTCTCTGCCACAAACTTGTCCCAAACCATCACAGCGGTGCTTCGTAGCGTTCCCTGCCACGGCATCCAAAACGTTAGAAACTGTTCACCTGAGCACCGTGGAGCAATAACACCACAGTTAGCAGGTAAAATAAACACCTTCTGTCTGTGTTTCACTGTCCTAAAATCTACTGCCTCCTGCTCGGAGTCCACTGCAGAGAAAGGGAGCGTTGGCTAAAAAAAATGCCACAACCTTAATTTCAAAAGAAGTTTTGTGGTCCAGTGTAGCAACAATTTTATTTCAAGGAGCATCTGGATTTTATTAGATGCAAACACAGTTGGTAGAAGTCAGGAAGAGGGGAGAGATAAAAAAAATGTCCTCTCTGGAATATTTTAAACCAGAAGCATTCATCATGCACAGCATATAATCTAACCCAGGGGTCTGGGGTGCCAGGGCAGTTCCCTGCAAAGCTGTTGCTACTGCAGGGAGTTATTGTATTTATACTTTCAGTGCCTCTGGTGACTTGTAAATGGTGACAGGTGAAAAGTTTCCTTTCTCCTTTGCAGGGTTCAGCAGTTGCTTGCAGCCTCATTCCTATTCCTTTGCAGCAGGAAAGACTGAAGACTGATTTCTAGGCCTTTCCAGGCAGTGATGGGCATTTGCTGAGACTTTTCCCTACAAAAAAACCCTTTAATTTTGGGAAGCCATCACCCACAGACGATGTTTGTGATGGTGTCCTTGCTGCTGGCTCTTCTGCCACCAGCTTAACAAGGTCATGTCTTCTGCTTCCCACCTAATAAACATTATGTAATTTGTTCATTTATACTGAATTTATATTTACTAGACACACGAATGTAAATTTGAATATGAATCTAAATTTTAAAGTCCCAGATCAAAACACCCCAAAGCTGTGCTTGGATTTAAAATTAGGAAGTCTCTTCTTTCAACAAGGCAAAGCAAATCAGTGAGTGATATCTAATGTGTTACCTTCCCTGGAGGTGAGCAGAGTTCACCATTTTATTTATGTTCTACCATTTAGGAGAGAATTTGACCTAAAAAGACTTGAAGAGGTAAGCAGTCCCATGTTTGGAGTGGCACTGTGCATTCATAAAAAGAAATGGTGTGTATAGCACTGGACACACCGTGGGGCATGGGTTTAAAATTGATTTGATCTGTGTACGATCCCTGATTTAAAGTGTTAGGATTTGATGACTTTTTCACAGCAAAGGTAGTAAAGTATGCCTGGGATGCTCTGGCATATTCTTCCATCCCTTAAAAAATGCAGCAGTGGATGCAGCAGCAATAAATAAAGAGATTTCTGGAGCAACTCGGGAGCACTGACACCTGCTGGGTGGCATCGAGGACAACCACAAATTAATCAGTTTAAGATTGTCCTGAGGATGGATTGAGCTCAGGCCGTTTCCTATTCCCTCCTGCAGCTTGGGTATCGCCAGCAGTGTTGGAAGGCACACTTTGTGTATCTGAGAATTGGATCTAAAAAGCCACTTAGTACCACTCAGAAAAGCCAGCTAAGAGCATAAGCACACAAATATTAACTCCTGAGGTCTCACTGATTCACGGTTTAAACCCACGCAGACAAGAGCAGCTCTCCAGGGAGGGGGCTTTGGCCAATAGGCTGAAATCATGGGAGGGATTCTTACAGATGCCAGAAGGATTAGGGTGCTCCATTTTCGTTATTAAGGAGCCACAGTGTCTTTGAAAATCGTTCTCCACGTGTTGGTTTGAGTATGAAATCATCTGATGGGCTGTATCTTCCAGTGGGGGTGTATCTGTTTGTTCCTTCTAAAAAACTTGATGGCTTCCAAGAGCGGGAATAAACCCTTAGAAATACCTAATCAGTGTATTCAGATCATAACCAATGCAGCATTATGGGGTTTTATTTCCTGTTCTGTGTTGATTTTTAATTAACGTTGACATTTATATATAAAATCGTTGGTTTTCAAAAGGCCAACTGGAAACCCTCTTGTGGATTACCTCATCCAAGCACAGATTTTTTTGGTGTGCATATTTGCAATTGTTTGAAGGTTTTCCAAGCGTGTCTTAAAGTCGCACAGTTTTTAAACACATTTATAAGGATGTTAAAGGGTTATGGAACTTCAAAGGAAAAAGAAAAATGCATTTTACACACTACATGTAGGCTTTGTGATGGACACTAGGTGTGGAAAGAATATTTAGGTCCATACCCTGTGAAGGCTGACAGACAAATTTAAAGATATAACTGCAGTCCATGGATTTGGGGATAGGCACACACAGTAGGAATGCTTTTGTGGGATTGCCCCGGCCTGCTTAAAAATCAGTCACACTTTATGGATTTTGGCTTTTCTATAAAGAAGGCAGATTTCTAATGGTCCTAAAGTATCAATCCTTCCCTGAGAGAGTAGACAAAAAAGAAAAAACACTACACAGAAATTAGGAGACCGAGCCTGCTCCCAAAGAAACCAAGGTCAGAAATGGCCTCATGTCAGTGGAACAAAGTCTAGCAGCAAAATTTCTGCCTTCCTCTCAAATATTACCCTTCCTTTCCTTTTCTCCTTCTGTGTCTGCCATGGCTCTCATCTCTCCAGCAGCTATGATCTGCTGCCAAGATTTCCTCTCCTCTCCGTGTAATTTATGGCGCTGTCACGCAGCTTATTCCTCCCCACTTTCCCAGAGTGGATGTTGAGGATCCTGAGGTATCCACGAGCTGCTCACAGCAGAGGGACCGAGCGCACGCCCGCCTTGGTTTAGGTGGGAACTCAAAGCCAAGGGAGCTCAAACAGCAGGATTACTGCAGCAGGTAGAGCTGCACACCTCAGCTGGGCTTTGCAGGGTCACAATCTGAGCCTTTCAGCTTCAAAACCGCCCGTGAGCCAACAACAGCAAGGAGGGGCTTAAACATCAGTGCCCTAGAGCCCAAAGCACTGCCACAGAGCCACCTTACAACAACGTTGGTAAAATAATAATACCGATTTTCCTGTGACCCTCAGAATTCTCTGATCTTAAATATTTCTTTCCCATGCACAGATTATCCATCTTCTATAAAAAAAAGGCCTATCAAAGATTTGTCTCTCTCTTCCCCCTTTTTTTTTTTTTTTTCCATACAAGAAATGTCTTGGGCTATTTTATTTGATAGAGGGAAAAAGAGTAATTTTTAGAAGGTATATTTCAGGAAAATGTTCTCTAAAGACATGAGATTTATACGGGCCCTTTGCAGCCTTCCATTTCCACGTCCCTGTGCCCCCCTGAAACAGAGCTGGAAAACAGGGAGAAGGAACCGTCTGTCAGGAGAGAAATGCCACGTGGAACACTTATTTTCAATATTACACTTGAAATTGCTGATTATGAGTTCATTGAAGCAACCTACTGTCAAAACCTTGCCCTTCATTTTACGTGAATGTAATCTTCATTTTCCACCAATGCGCTCCATGGAAAATGTGAATGCTGTTCCTGGAAAGTTTGTTATGATCTCTTCCAGCATTGTGTATAAATCTGGAGAGTATAATCAAATGCAGAAGCAACGTATATCTCCAGACTCTGAAGCTTCTACTTTCACCTATAAATCTTTCAGATGTATAATGGACAGAAAGTGGGTTTGTACTAATGCAGCCAGATTAATGCCCTGATTTGATGAGACATATTTAGGTTGTGTTTACTTCAATTTCTGAGCATGACCCAGCTCAGTAAAAATGTGCCTCCAATAAATAGGGCTGACTTGGGACATGTTCAATCAGCACAAACACCAGATGCATCATCAAGAGCTTTGGGATATTTGTTTTTAGCGTATGACCACAAGATATGATGCATCTTTGAAAACCTTCCTACTTCACTTAAAAATGATGCTCAGCTTTTTTGGTGTTGCCAGAAGCTATCCTGGACAACATAATGAGAAACTTTCCCCTCCAGATTGTGTCAAACTATTTAGGCTTTTTTTTTTTTTTTTTATCTTTGAAAGAGCCTTTTTTCACCCTCTGTCTCCCTGTCTATGGAAGTGCTAATCATTACCTTAGATCAACCTGCTAACAGGGCTAAATCCTGCTCCATTTAAGAAAAATGTGAATTTTATTGTTCAGTTCAACAGGTTGGACTGCAATCACCTTATTGTAAGGTAAGGGATTTGGTTTTCCATCCATTACACTCCTGAATGCCTGCCTGGCCACTGCTCCTGTGTCATTAAAGGAGAGCTATAGCCAAGCAAGTGTAGATTAAACTACCCTTTGACCAGCTGTCAAAGGTGCTGGCTGGCCTGGAGAGGTGAATTCTGCAGGAGAAGAGAAGCGTCTGAACCACCAGCTTTCCTGCAAAAAACACTTTGAAGCTTTAAATCAGCGTGTGAGCGCTTGGAAGTGGTGAAATGGGATTCCTGGAATATGGGCACGGCTCCTTGCTCTGGGCAAACTGACTTGTTTTCACTTGTGATGTCCCTGTGGAAAACCTGCTGCAGCATCTCCGGCTCAGCCAACCGTACAGACGTCATGGCTAAATCCTATCAGTGATAAAACTTCCATTTGCACAAGAAACTCCTCTGGTGTGGCTGTATTGGGGTAGATGGCAGAAGGCATTATGTAAAATGGTCAGTGAAAAGCATGTATAGTTTCTTTTACTACAATAGTTTGTCATCTCAAGATTGAGGACACTGCAAACTCCATAAATATTGTCAGAAAGGTAAATGAGGTAAGTGATGGCTGTTAGAAAAGCATCAGCTCCAAATCTGCAAGATTTTATGGCCAGATAAAAATACAAGCTCCAAGGCAGGCCAAGATGCAAAGAAACCCCCAAACCAGAACAAGGAATAGAATCAAAAACAATCCATATATGGATTATTATCAGTTTTGAGTGCCAAGAAAAAAACCCAAAAAGTCTGACCCACTATAATCAACAGCTGAAAGTAAAGAATTAATTCAAAGGATTAATGGCAGAGCAGAAGTTCTCTGGGTCAGTATAGAAAGTCCTTTGCTATGAGGTCCTGCTTTCATCCAAAAACGAATCAAAGTACAAGTAGGATGTAACATGCAGCCACACCACCAACAGTTAAGCAATGAGCCATAGGACCAAGGTAGCTCCAGTTCTCAGCCTGATTCTAGTGGGAGGTTTCCAATGGAAGTGACTTGGGAGCTGAAAAATCTTAACAAAACCTATGCAGAACCAAAACTCTCCCTTGGCAAAGCTCCACCTATAAAGATCATACCTTTAAGGAGCCCTGACTTCAGAGTAAATATGAGCTGACAGATTGACACAGAATGAAACTCCTGCCTGCCTTACTAAAACTTCTAGCTAGAAGCTCATCTTCCACAAGGGGTTTGAATAACTCAGAAACAGCCCTTCTGCCTTTTTCTGGGCCTCTCTCTGGGCTGGATTCCCACCCACAGAAGAGAAAGAGTTGTGAAAGTCCCACAGGAGAAGTGACACTATTGCTGGGCTGTAGCAACAGCCAAGTTAAAATAAATACATCAGAAACCAAGGAACATCATGTTGGCCAGGAGAGCTGGGCCACCAGAAGGCAGAGGGTGGAAGAGGAGGAAGAAGAAAGTGAGAATACAGACAGGGAGAAGACCCAAGTTCTTCCCCAGAAGCTGGAAAGTAAAACAGGAGGCCAATGAGAATGTCTGGGCAGGGCTGAAAAACAAGTGAAAGTGAGAGCTTCTCTCATCTCTGAGAGTGCAGCCAAAAAATCAGGTTACTAACTGTAAAAGAAGAAGACAGAAAAAAGCAAAAGGCAAACCCTTCCAGATTGGCAGAAAAGAACTATCCACACTCCTTGGCTCCATGTAATGCTGGGTGGAAGGGGTAAGAAGGAAACAGGACGAACTGCAGCTTGGAGCCAAAATATTTTCCTTCTGGATGCTCCTGGCTTAGTTCAGCCCTTTGTGACTCTCAATTTCAACCCATTACGCAGTCCACCATAATAATCATAATAAATGGCTGTTTGCTTGCTCAGTGTATTCGGCTTCCTCTCAGCAAGCCAAGCTCAACCCAGCACTAACATTTATTCCTGGATTTAAACCAGGCCTGCCTAAAATCAAACACAACTCAGTGTGGTTTGCCATATTCACTGGGAGAGAATAAAAGGAATTGCACTGAAACACCAGAGTTTGTGGCCAAGTTCACCTCATGCTGCTGGTGGTGATATCACCATTATTTCACTTTACTTTAGTACTTTTAAAACTGCTGTGGAAAAAGGGAGGGTTTCAACTCTGTTTCAGGGCTTTGAGGGAGATGCAAGTGATCCTCACATGGACATAACTAACTGTTGTCCTTTCATTAAAAGAAAAAACCCTCTATTACTCAAAAGTCAAATTATTGTTAGAAACCCATAATGACTAAATAAAAACAGCCACCAGAATCTGAGCAGGGCAGACATCAGCCTGGGAGAACAGCCCTCAGGACAAACTGGTTCCAGCTCTGCCTAAAATAACATCTTTGGAGAGCTGTCCCCACCGTGCTTGGTGTTCAGAGCCAGGTCCCACAGTCCCTTTTCAGTGGTGCTCATGACACATCCTGAAACACCGATCCACTCCCAGAGCTGCCCAGACAAGTTCCCAGAAGCGCCTCAGAACTTCCCCGCAGGGCATCAGGGTGGGAGTTCCAAAGGGCTTAGGGCAACACGAACAGGATTCAGGCATCTGTGAAACATCTCAAAATGTGATGAAGAAGAGGTTTTCAGCTATTTCAAGCTGGTGCTGCCCATCCAGAAGCTTCTCCTGGGAACAAAGGACTGTCCCATGCCACTTGCCTGCCAATTCCCATTGTCATGGGTCTCATGAGGGTTCTCATTTTTCTTGACAAGCTGGCAACAGGGAGCAGGGCAGGGGTTCAGTTTCCATTCTTAAATCACTTGTATGCAATGTAAACACCTCCTTACAAATCAGGAAAACAAGCAAACAACTCGAAAGCCCCAAAAGAGCTTCTCTACCTGGATCAGAATGGAAAGGTCTTCCCCCTTGCTTTCCAAAGCTGATTTCCCCCCCCCCAGTTTTGCAGGGAGTGGCTCACGAGGGTTAAACAGGACTGCAGACCCTAATGCCAAACAAGAGCTGTGGCTGTGAACTTCCCATCACTGGCAAACCACGACAGTTCAGGTAGACCAAACTAAATATCAGAATCCACGGACAGCTGGAGCAAAGAAATGTGCTTTTCTGCACCGATGACACTGAACATTTTGATAGGAAGTTCTGGGGAGGAGGGAGAAGAGAAGGGAATTTCCACTGAGAGTGCCAAAGGTTTAATTAGTGCCCTGTCACGAAGCATTTACACCCGATGAAATTCATCCCTACTCTGAGAGCCGGCACAAAGTTACATCTCACTGGAGCTGCAGTTCACCAGCAGAAGGAATGAATTTCCTTTAAAGACCGATGTTCCGGATTCCTGGACGAGACACTCAGCAGTGAATGGAGCACTGTGCAGCAGAGCCTCACTAGCCTCGAAGTGAGTTTTGCTGTGTGTGACCTAACAAAAACCACAGGCTTGAAATTGTGATGATTCAGAAATTTTCAGCTCGCAACAGGAGTTCTTGCAAAATATTTGGGAACTGCAGGAAGCGTTTGATGGTCTCCCTTTGTCAAGGAGAGGAATCCTGACCTCTTCTCTTTCCGATTCTTGTTCCTGATAAGTGATAATTTTAGAAGGAGATGATTAAGCCCACGTGGCCTTTTTTCTGAGGTTCCTTCTAGAATAACAAGTGACCTGGCGTGGTCCTTTCTGTACTGATTCATCTTCCCTCTTTGCTGTTGGAATTTGCAGAGGAATGGCTATGGGGACAGACTGTGCTGCCAGTCATAGATGTGGCTCCCCATGAGCATGTGCAATAAAGGAAATCAGGCTGACCCAGTGGAGAGGTTTATCTGCAGAGCAATTCAATGGAGCAACAAAAGGCAGGAGAACCTTATAAGGGCATGTGCCTTTCCTAGCCAAGAGTAGAAAAGGTAGGATTTCAGTAGGAAAAAAATCTGAATAGACCAAGAATATGAATCAGAATAGCCATGGCTAAAGCAGAGGCCTGGGACATTCCTAATCCTTATTTGGATGAGGAAACCATGGATGGGTGGTTTATGAATTCAAACTGATGTCATCCGAAGGAAGACTTCAGGTGACTCTTCCTTTCATTTCCTGTTGGCTCGAGGGATGCACTGACAGCAGGGCAGACCAGGAGTTCCATCCATTTCCCAAAATAAATAAGAGACATCTCACAAAGGCTAACAGCATGCAATAGAAAAATTACTGCCTGTTTGGGTCATAATTACTGTCAGAGATTCCTTTAGAAGTGAAACCAGGCTGCTCCAAATTGTCTTGAAATATGACTCCTAAGACTATTTCTGGTTGCTAATAAATGATGGCTGTGCAAGAAACTAATTTGAGCATCATTGAGAATTGTAAATTTTTTTGTGTGCTTCCAGTAATGCTTTCTTAAACAAGAATCTTACATTTGTCCCTGTGTCCATGTAACTAATGTTGTGGAGAGAATTAGACACAGTCACAACGCTTGCTAACACTGTCTTTTCTCATTCGGTTTGCAGACTGAATTCCATTTTCAGTTTTGTGTAAATACTTATACTGCCCTTGAAGAACCTAAGTGCAATGCAAAATGACATGAGCTGGACTTAAAGCAGACAGAAATGAGGTCATTGTTGATAATTTAACCTTCATGGGGGCTACACCTGGGATACGAACCTTTTAAATGCAGCCTGTTCCTTATGGATTACCTGTACTTAGCACTTACGTTTAAGCAGGTTTTCCCTGGCAAATTTGATGTATCCTAATCCTCTTGTTCTTGAAGGCTTCTCATTATCCTTTCCTTTTCCACATCAACTGAGCTCAATTAGCAGCCAGTAGCAGCTGTAGGACCTGTTCACACACTCACTAGATCTCTACACAATCACTGGAAAAACGACCTCAAATTGCCTCCTCATTGCACATATACCTTTCCTGGAAGGAAAACTCTTCTTTTCCAATGATTTCCACGCAGTAAGGCTTCCTTTGGAGCAGGCAAGGTAAAGTACATCCAGCGGTCACACAGAAACATTTTCTGACAATGTGCTTTTCACCTGGCTTTTATCAGAGAATTCCAGCTATGTCGTGAGCTGGAATTTCAGGCTGACACTTCATATCTCAGGTCTCAGAAAAGCAGGAACACTTTCTGAAAGCCGGTTCTCATTTCAAGAAACTGGATATTTGCTAGTTTGTGATGACACGTCCCGCCTCAAAAGCTAATGCTCTCTCTTGCTGTGGCCACCTTAGTTGCGTGATTATTTTGAGGGATAATGTGTGTCCAGTAACCCAGAAAAAAAATAAAAAAAAAAAAAGGCAGCACAGTGGATCTAAAAATAAAAATTAGGAAAGGCGGGAATTAGCTCACCACAGCTCACCTCAATTGCCAGGTCAGGTTTCAATTTCCAGTAAGTTTTCAGCAGGGAAGCTTGTGTTAATGTACCTGTGGGCACTCCTCACACAGAGGAAAAGAAATTTCTTTGCAAACAGACACCTGACGTCACAACTCTGTGCTTTCCTGGAACAGAGCTCGCGCTGGATCCGCACTCTGCCTGCTGTAAGTGTCTTCATCCCCCGTGAGATACTACTGCTTGCATTCCAGTAAAGTGGGTTTGCTGTAAGTGCAACAACATGTTGGTGCTGAAGAACTCTTATGGAGACCTTTGGCAGGTCAGCTTAAGATGTCTGGACATACAGTCAACTACTTGGGTTTTTCTGAAGAGTTGCTTTAATACATCAGGAACCACACCAGAGTTTTCAGATTAATAATCCCTTTGCCAAGACAGAGGGTTCTAGAGAGGCATGAAAATGGTCAGCAACACAACCTTCCTGTATAATCTGAACTTAGTGCTGGTCCAGGTGCTGCACCAGAATGGGGTGTGCCCTGTGCTTTGCTCAGGAGCAGCTTGAGAGCCCCAATTACTGTGCACACTCTCTGCTTTGTAGTATTCCCTCCAACTTGGGGAGAAGAGAGCCCCCCCCCCCAAAGCAGCAGAGATGGATGTGGGAAGAAGACAGATGGAAGAGGTTAACAAAATTTTTGTACAGCAGGGTTACACTAGGTCAACACACTGAAGAACCTTTCTACTTAATAAAGGTTCAACACCTACCATTTCTTTTTTCACTTTTCTTTTGTTCTCAGAGTTTATTTTGGACAGCAAGAAATAAAGTAAGAGAAAGAGGGTATTAAATTCATCTTGAATGGAATGCAATTGCACCGTTCTTTCCAAGTGAGGTGTGAAAGCTTTTAACCTTGAGTCCCCAGCAGTAGATAAAACATCACTCAGGGCTCCTCTGTCCAACCCGTATGTTACACCTCACCTTCCCCCCTGTGCAGAACATTATTCCTCCTGAACGGAGCAGTATCCGCTTACAGGCAGCGCTACTCGGAGGAAAAAAGAAAAGTTTGCCTCTCCTTCCCCCCCCCCCAAAAAAAGGCCATTTTGTTCATCCAGATGTTGTACAAAATGGCACGGCCGCTCCGCTCGAGGGGGGACGGGCCTCCCACCCCGGCGGGCCCGGCGGGGCGGTGGCGGCCCCCGCCCGGCCCCCGGCGGCTCCGAGGCCAATGGGCGGCGGGGCGGCGGCGGCCGCCTCCCCCCGCCCAGCCCGCCCTATATAGCGCCCGGGCGGCGCCGCCGTCCCGTCCGTCGGGCTGTCCGTGCCGAGCCGAGCCGTGCCGAGCCCAGCCGTGCCAGGATGCCGGGCCGCACCGTGTGGCGGCTGGCGCTGCTCGCCCTCTGCCTGGGGGCCGCGGCGGCGGGGGGACCTCGCCGCGGAGCCGGCGGCAAGAGCCGGCGGCAGGCGCAGACCCAAACCACGTCGGTGCCGCAGGGCACCCCCGCGCAGGGCAAGCGTGAGTACCGCCCGCGGGCAGGGCAGGGCAGGGCAGGGCGCGGGCCGTGCCGCGGGAGCTCCGGTGGCCCCGGGAGGCTTCGTGTGCCCCCCCGCGCTCGCCCTCGGCTCGGCGGGACCCGCACACGTGTGCGCTCCGCGCCCCTTCCCTCCCGGCTGCCGCCCGCGGTAACACCGAACTTTGCCTTCTCTTCCCCCTCTGCATCCCCCTCCTCCTCCTCCTCTCCCCCCAGAGACTTGCTATGACAATGGAAGGTACTATCAGATAAACCAGCAGTGGGAGCGCATCTACCTGGGAAACACGCTGGTCTGTACCTGCTACGGTGGGAGCCGAGGGTTCAACTGCGAGAGCAAGCCCGAACGTAAGTTGGTGGCCCCTTTTGTCTGCGTCGAGACCCCGGCATGGCTTTTGGTGCCGAGTAAGCTAAGCCTTGTACGAGTTAGAGCTGGCAGCCTGGGTTTTCTGCTGAAGTTCGGTGCTTAGGGTCAGTAATGGGATCTACACTCAATTACACTGAAGATCTGGCTTGGGATTTTAAGAAATGCTTTTCATTAGTGATGGGCCTGCCACCAGAATCCTGAGCCAAACATCACTCATCTCTCTGGAGGATTGGATCTAAACATTAATTTTGGAGCCAAACCTCTTCTTTATAATGAACTGAACTGACTCCTGGACTCGCACGGGGAAGTTCAAATCTGGAGTCACTTTGCAGCTCTGGCTCTGCGCTGTTTGATTGCTTCACCCCAACTTTTCATAGCTGTGCGGTGTCGTCAGCTTGTTTAAAAATATTTCAGCTTACAACTTTCCACAGCCCCCCGGCCGTGCTGTGAGCTTTCTATAATTGAGTGTAAAATGAGATTGTTTAGTCTGTGCAGAAAAAGTTTAGGTAACAGAAAGAAGTTGAAATGCGAGGTCTGCTGGAGGATGCGTCTCTCCAGGATACGGTGTAGTTCAGACTATCAGATGCAATCTATCTGTATTTATTGGTCTGAAGCCACTGGTTTGCCATAATTTCTTTATGCTGCTATGGAGGTAGAAGAGAGAAAAACTGGTTCCTGGCTGATAGTGTTCATGTAAGACAGATGGGAGCGTCCCAGCCATCTGTTTTGCAGGGCTCGTGTGCTGCCTGCCTCAGGGCTGGAGTGTTTTAAGGAGTACTCAGTCCTCCATAAAAGAGGGTTCAGTATAACTTTACTTCCACTGCAGAGATTCCCAAGTTTTAGAGTTTCAAAGTCCAATAGCAAGTTTTTCTTTATGACACAGTGAACTTTATCTGTCCAGTAGTGAAGAAAGTTGTGCTGTTGCAGATCTTGAGTCCAGTGGCAGCACTGGCATTCTGTAGTCACTTACTCATGCACAAGTGTGAACAATTCACAATTAGTGAACTTTGCTGTTGACTTTGGTGGGACTGCTGCAGAATTTGGGATTAATACACTCATTTTTTGCCAGGTCAGAACAAAGAGGATTAGCATGACAAAGCACACAGCTTCCAGGGGATGTTTGTTCCCTCCTGTCTTCTGTGCTGTTGGCTTCAAGCAGCTGGGATTGATCCTTTTCACAGGCATTCCTGTGAAGTGCCATGCAGCAACTTCTGGCTCACTGGGGGAGGGAAGAAAAGGTTATTCAGCATCAGGGGGACCTTGAGAAGGCAAATTTCACCCAACTTCCTCTGTGCTGCTTTATCCCAGGAAGAAAAAGGAGACTGATAGGTGTTTTTCCACAGGAAAAAAAAGGAGTATCTGTGCTTGGAGGCGAGGAATGTGTGTTGCTCTTGACTGTACATGTTACTGGTGTGGTTACATGAAGCTGATTTTTTGGTTGTTTTTTTTTCCCCCCCCTCACAGCTGAAGAGACTTGCTTTGACAAATACACGGGATCCACTTACCGAGTAGGGGAGACCTACGAGCGCCCCAAGGACTCCATGATCTGGGACTGTACTTGCATTGGAGCTGGACGTGGGAGAATCAGCTGCACCATTGCCAGTATGTAACTAAAAGCCTATTACTAGAGCTATTGTTCCTTGGTGTCATATTTTCCAGAGCAATATGCACAATATTCCCAGTGCCTATTAGCTAGAGAGTTGCAGGGGAGGTTGATCCAAAGCCTGTCAGGATTTTGGAGCTGAAAGTCCTTGCCCCATGTACACACACTTGCACAAGCAAATTCCTCTTTTAAGAGGTCAAGTGCTATGTGTAAAAACATAGGCCAAATATTACTGTTAGTGTCCAGCCACACAGGTTAGTGCATTTACTACGTACAAGAGCGTGTTACATCTTCACAGGCACACCTTTGAAAGTAGTTTTTCTGACTGGAAAAAAGAATGAGGGTCTGCTCTGCAGCTGCTGATACACCATCAGCATTAATGGGACTACTCAGAATAAATGATAATAAATAAATGCCACCCGAGGGTCAGTCCTCCATCCTCCAGAAATGTCATCCAACACTTGTCCATAAGGGAACTGGGATTGGATATCCAGACAGCAGCCTAATGTGTTTCTGCAATTCCTTTTTCACTACCCTGAGCCATACTTTCCTTTTGATCTTCCCTTACTTCCCTTGGTCCTTTCTCCCCAGATCCCCTTTCACGTCTCTGTCTGGAAATCCTTTCCTTATTGAGTCACTGGATTGTTCACAATTTCCCTTCAGTTCATAATTACACTTTCTATGAGCACAGATGAAGATCACTGTGTCAGGATTTCTAGGCTGAGATTTCAAAGTCTCTGAGGCACCTTTTGAGAAAAGTCTTGTTCTTGTAAGTGTCCAGTTTCTTGTTTAAGACACACATGCTGATCCTATAGTAGTGTTGCCACAGAGGACTTGAAAAACCAGCCATCATTGCAGCATGGGAAAAAAATAATGCATTGAATCTAACAAGTAGAGCTGGAGCCCTTCTGAATTTAATGGTGTGTTATTGGGCAGGGATGATAAGTGTTGTAAGAAAAGAAAGAGTCAGGAAATTGCAAACAAAGGAGCAGTCTCGTTTCCTCATCATCAGCCTGGTTTAGAGCTCACTGGAGAGTCTCACTGACTGCAACTGGCTTTGAATCAATCTTCGGAGCTCCTAGATTCCCTGCTTTCATAAATGAGCCCACAAAACATTTTAGTGGCTCCTAATAAAGTTATGGGGGTTTTGTTTGTTTGTTTTTGGGTTTTTGTTTGGTTTGTTTGTTTGTTTTTTTCCCGTGGAAGAAGACCCTCTGTTTGCAAACGGCCCTCACTGTGTTTCCCTCCCTCACACCAAGCACCTCCTTATACTCCCCATGATGGCCTGGCCACCGTGCCCCTCATGGATGGCCACAGAGAAGCCCGAGTGGCATCACCGCTAATAAAATGGAGGCAAACCCTTCCTCACCAGCCCTCAGCCTGGGAGAGGGGTGTGAGGGAGAAACAGCACCTCCTCAGGTCCCGACATTCCCATTTCACCAGCCAGGTTTCAGATGTGGTTTGGAACGTGGAGGGGGTTAGCTGAAAGGAGAGAACAGGGCCTGGGAGGCAAAGAAAATGGCGGTGCCAGGGGAAAAAATGGCGAGTGCTGTTTGACAGGGTGATACAGGAGGCGGCCACAGCCTGTCCGCCTCCTTCTCCTTGCCTCCCTCCTGCCCAGCTGCCCCTGGCCAGGTGGCCCTTACCTGGTCCCCGCCATGCTGTCCCCGGTGTGTCCCTCACCTGAGCTCCCCTCTCTCCCTCCACAGATCGCTGCCATGAGGGCGGCCAGTCCTACAAGATCGGCGACACCTGGCGCAGGCCTCACGAGACGGGCGGGTACATGCTGGAGTGTGTGTGCCTGGGCAACGGGAAGGGCGAGTGGACCTGCAAGCCTGTGGGTAAGTGGCTGTTCCCTCCTTCTCCCTCAGCACAGTCAAGGGTGCGTGGCCCCTTCCTCCTTGTCTCTCCTGAGGCATCCCCATGTGGGAATGCCCTGGGTGGGCTCTGATCCCCTTCCCTCTCACAGCTGAGCGATGCTACGACAACACGGCCGGGACGTCCTATGTGGTGGGAGAGACCTGGGAGAAGCCATACCAGGGCTGGATGATGGTGGACTGCACCTGCCTGGGTGAGGGCAGCGGCCGCATCACCTGCACCTCCAGAAGTAAGTGCCAGCCTGGCAACTGCCAGCTACTCCGTTTTATTTGTTTATTTTTCATTGATTTTTCTTATTTATTGCTTCGTCTGCCCTGTGCAAAGGACAGTAGTTTTTTTTGTTTGGTCCACAAAATGGCAGAGAGTTTACCTAGTAGCTCCACTTCTGTGTTTTTAAGGAGCCTCCTGAGGGACAGTTAGGTGCTTTTAAAGATTCCATTCCTATTCCATCAGCACGATCTGCCGGATTAAAATAGTGTATTTTTTTCCTCTATTACTGTTTGATTTGTATTAGCTAAACCAGGGTTTGTTTTGTCTGCTCTACCCTTTCACCTGTCAGTTCTCCTCCCTCCCCTGTTTGCAGCACAGGTGATTTTTTCCCCCCCCCTAGGTTTTTGCATCACTGAGGGACATTACCGTAAATATTCCATTATATTTGTATTTGCAAAGCAAACAGGGCTTTTAAAATCCAAAATCTTGCTGGTTTATTGACCTTCTGTTCCAGTTCTGTTAGGAGCAAGCTCTGTGGTGGAGCTATCTCTGTTTTATACCAGTTGTCTCAAGAAAATTTAACTTTGTACCTTATACTTTGGTTATGCAAAGTTTGAGAAACTCCTCTGGAGCCTTTCAATTGCCTCATATTCAGTTGCCTCAAGGTACACAAATAATGGTTTTCTGCTGATATAAACAGCAGACCTGTAAAGAACTGAAACACTGAGGAGGGTTGGGATTAATACTGAAGATCTGGAGAGACTTGGTCAAGAAATAAGCAATAAAAGTCAAACCAGCCTTGACAATGTTAAATCTGTTAAAAACACATGGGGAAAAAAATCATTAACTGTCAAATGGGAATGAATAAAACAGAGTGTGTTGTTTGTGAATTTTGGAGGAGTTATTATTACTAATAAAATGTATTTGGCAGTAGCTTTCTTGCCATAACTCAGTCTACCCTGTTGTATTGTAGGGGAAATTGCAATATAATGACCTGTTCATTTTTCATTTTGTTTTCCAATTGCAATCAAATAGGGAAATTCAAATTTATACATATAAAATGATACCTGTAGCCCATGAAGTGGCATTACACTTCAGTGTGTGCTGATGTTGTTTATCTTTTACAGCCAGGATTTTCCAGAATCACAGCTGGTTTCTTGGGAGACATTTCAGCTTTTTGTTGTCTAACTTGAGAAAAGTGTCCTTAAGACAGGTTTTTTACACATTTGCTAAATGACATGATGAGGAAAACCTGAATAAATGAAATTAGTGAGGAATACATCACCAATTTACCATTCTTCTGGCAAATACTAAATTTTTTGGTCGCTTTAGCACTGCAAATTACTAACATATTTTCTACATTCATATTCTGTCCCATGTGCTCTCTCAGCAATCTGGCTTAATGTGTATGTCCTTCCATAGTTCTTCATAAATCCATGTTCATTGATCCATGATTATATTTGAGCCACTGTATCAAGTTTCCCTTGAACAAGTAGGTAAAAACGTTGTAATGGAAGAAGAGCTGGTTAATCCACGTGGATCTGGCATCCAGACAAAAGTAGTTTGTTGTGCTGTCCTTTGAACCCATTTACTCAATTCGTTGGGGGCTGTGGGTTACTAGAGACAACAGGGAGATTTAGAAAGTCCAGTGTTCTGGTGTGGCATGAGCAGCTTATATCAACCTTACTGCAGCTTCATGCATACTTCTGTTGGAAGAAATGGAATTTAACTTACTGCCCTCAAACAGGTTTTGGTTTCTTCCAGCTGAAAGAGAGCCCTGAACTGTGTGTAGTATGAAATGACCCAGCTAAAAGACTTCTATTTTCAAAAACAACACCACTAAAAGAAGGAATAGAAGGACATGAAAACAAGTTTTAAGCTGTAAAGGTCTATGATAGACAGAATGGGTTTAAAATGGCTTTTAAACAACTACCTGGAATGTTTTCAATATAGAGCATGGTTTTTCACATCGATTTGGAACACAGCTTACCATGTTCTCACTGGGAATGTTATGATGCTCATTTTGGCAATGGCTCCAAAGTGAAAGTGCAGTTCTGGAAATAAATGGGAAATTTCCCATAGGCCAAAGCACCAGGACTTTCAGGTGCTCTCAGCCTGTGCAGTTTAGTGCAGGCTTTAGTGCATCTAGGGCTTGTAACAGATGGCTACAGAAAATGCAGTGAGTTTCAATAAACTCCCACTTGTGTGATAGATGGTGGTTCAGTGCTAGAAACTGCCAGGTGAAGACAGTCCTGTGCAGACAGAGCTAACAGGCACGTTCCTTACACAGATCGGTGCAACGACCACGACACCAAGACCTCGTACAGAATTGGAGACAACTGGAGCAAGAAGGATAACCGTGGGAACCTCCTTCAGTGCGTCTGCACCGGCAACGGCAGAGGGGAGTGGAAATGCGAGAGACACACGTCCCTGCACACCACCAGCACTGGTGAGTGGGACACCGTGGCACCAAATGTAGGGAAAGGGACACCTTTTGAATGGCTAGGACCTGGGGTTGAGTTGTTCCATCCTAATTTAGGTAGGTAATTGTCTGGGAAAGGTCAGGAACAAAGAGGGTCAGAGTTCAGGAGATGCTCCTTGTTTGTGTGTGTGGAGACAAGATTAGTTCATACCTTGGTTTTGTGCACAAATGGGGCTTGCACATGCAGATGGGATTCCTTGCACACTCACAATGCAGTAAATCACAGCTAGGGCCCTGCATCCATAGGAATTATCTTTGTCTTGGAGGCATGGCACTCCCAAGTTAATGTTTGAACTTTATGTATTCGCCTCAGGGTAACTCTCCTGAAATGTCCTTAATTTAAATCCCCCAGGACCATCTGGTTTCTTTGACATGATAAATACACCTACTAATGGCTGAGCTTTAAAAACCAAAAAATGTCAAGGAATGTATACAGTGCTATTTGATACATGTACATGAGATAGTTTGTAATTCTGGTATGAAATATTACCTGGTTTATAGATAGCATATTTTTCGTGCCCAAGGTTTAAGCGCTCAGCTTCTAAATTCTTTTTTTGTCATTTTAAGTATCTAGATTTCTTATCAGTGAGTGCAATGTAAAACTTGTCTTTTCCTGCAGTACCTGCAGTAAATTTCTCTTGGTAAATGACCTTTGGCTGTTTGGTACCAGCAGGTTAACTTCAAGCTCTCATATGGTCTAAACTTCACAATGCACAACACTTCGAGGGTGCCAGTGTTTTGTTTCCATTATTATTTTGCCTATTTCAGCAGAGCTGAATTTGTGGAGGTTCCTGTGGGAATCATTAACAAAAATTTACATGATGTAGACAACAGGCCTCTGACTCAAAGTTTTTGGCATGTTATTTGTAACAATAGTGAGAGAAAAAGCTTAAAAATTCCAGAGTAAACGAATACATTTGTAGTTTGGGGTTTTTTTCAATAAAAAATTCAACATTAATCCTTTTTGCCTTACCTTCCTAATTCCATGGTAATTTTTCATTGCCTTGTCACTGATTTTGGTTTTTCTATTTTACATTTCCTTCAACTCAATTTTTTTTACTTTTTCCAAATAAATGGCTTCTAAACAATCACTGTGAAAAGCAATTTCTAAATCCTCTCTAAGGCCACTCCACAGTGTTGGAAATTAGAGGCTATCATTAACAGAAAGGGGAGTCGTTCTTCTAATTTTGAAGTTTGCAAAGTGGAATAATTAAAACGTGTCTCGGGACGCCAAGAGGGTTGTGCCTTCCATCTGAGGGAGCACCTGAGGGTTTTTTTTATTTTTATCCCAGCATTTAACTGAGGCATTCTGCTCCTCCGCTTCACATCCCACCCTCTCCCTTCTCTCCCCTGCCCTGCAGGATCCGGCTCTCCCAGCTTCACCAACGTGCAGACCGCGCTGTACCAGCCCCAGCCCCAGCAGCCGCAGCCTCAGCCCTACGGGCAGTGCATCACTGACAACGGCGTGGTCTACTCTGTGGGCATGCAGTGGCTCAAGACACAAGGCAGCCAGCAAATGCTCTGCACCTGCCTGGGCAACGGAGTCAGCTGCCAGGAGATAGGTATGACTTTGTGTTGGGAGCCTGTCCAGCCCAGTGAGGGCTTTAGGACTCGTGCCCCCGTGTGTCATCTGAAGAAATGCTGGAGAAGTGGTTGGTTTGGTTATCTAAAGCCTGCTTCTCTGGGGCTGTAATGTTTCCCATTGAGTTATATATAACTTTGTGAGGGAAAACAGAGCCCTCGGGGAGCAGCATTAATAACTTTATTCGAATGGAGCTGCAATAATGTATGTTCAGAAAAGAATGTAAAAGAATGACACAGCTGTGGAGTCAAGTCGTCTGTTGGTGTGTGTTGGCCCGGGTCCATGGCAGTCAGTGTGGGTTCCCAGCAGCCAGCGACTTGGCCCAGAGGGGCTGTTGCTGTTTTAGAGCCCTGAGATTTGGGGGATTACTTTAAACCAGAGTCTAATGCTGTGATTTGCTTGTTTTAAAGCTGTGACCCAGACGTACGGTGGCAATTCTGATGGAGAGCCCTGTGTTCTGCCCTTCACCTACGACGGAAGGACCTTCTATTCCTGCACCACCGAGGGCCGCACAGATGGGCACCTCTGGTGCAGCACCACTTCCAACTTCGAGCAGGACAGGAGATACTCCTTCTGTACCGAGCAGAATGGTGAGTGCTTCTCAGGGGATCTTCACATCCACGTGACCCTTGTGTAGAGATGGAGGAGCAGAGAAAATAGGAACAGACTGCCTGACCAGTTCCAGCAGTCTGGAGGGACTCTGAGCTTGCCTCACAGCAGGGCAGTGCTAGGAATGGAGGGCTGCCTGGTGACAAAGCCCTTGTGTGCTCTTGGCATCTTTGGAGGGTGCTCAGGGTGCTGCAGGTATACCCTTTGAGTCCTGTTCTCTCTCCTCTGAGCTGTCCTTAGAAAGGGAGTACCTGGTCAGGGTGGAGCTTTGATCTAAAGGATGCTTGGACTTTGGCTTTGTTTGGATGACTTGCTTAGGGCAATGCCCATATTAGGCTGTGAAGAGGAGGATATCCATGGAGTACAGTTTGTGCAGTCCTGTCGCTCCCTCCATCCTGGCTATCTAGCCAGGCTGCCATATATAGCAGTGATCTTAATGTGATTTGTGGTCTCTGATCAAGGGCTGGGGCATGACTAATGCAGCAGCATTCCCTCTTGTCTGTGCATGGTCAGCATTCCCTTCCCAGCACGGATCTACCTGTGTGGTTGCATTTCCTGGAAAGCCTGTCAGGCATCCATGGAACAGTATCCAGGCAGCTTCTCTGGGGTCTGACCCTGCAGAGAATTTTTCATGTTGCCACACGAAAATGCCACTGCTTATACTGCACAGACCTTGGTTAAAAATTCTGTTCTACTTCAGTTGTTTTTTTCCTGAAAAAGTCAAGCCTTTCTCTGCAGCACATATAATATTCTTTCCTTTTTTAAAAAAATAAACAAACAAAGAAAACCCCAAAAACACTGTCTCTGTCCACACACACATTCTTGTTTTAGTGAGGCTACTTGTGATACACTGTGGGAAAAGAGAAATGTTAATATAAAAAAAACCTCAGTAAATGCCTCCTTGTTTCCCGTTATTTGTAAAGCAGGGTTGCTCAAGAGGTGATTAGTTCAGGTAGATTACAGACCTCTTTCCACTGCTGCTTGCAAAACATGAAGCTTCCAGCCTGCAGAGAGGTTTTGGCTCGTCCTGTTGTACATAACTGAGCTGTAACCCTTCCCTGAGGGCAGAGGTTTTCCTCAGGGCCCAAGGGAAATAGCCCCAGTGAGGTGATACAGGTATGCTGGGAACTGTGAGTGCATTTCATTCCCTAGGCCTTGGGACAAAGGGTCTGCAAAGCTACATCCCAAACACAGTCAGCTTTGGTTTTCCCTGGTCCCCAGGAATTCCCATGGCTGACTCTGCAGCTCCTTCTGAAGCAATGCTTGAACTGAACTGACCTTGTGCAAGGCTTATGTTTCCAGATCTGAATTAACTAAAGCCAAGAAAAGAGGCCTGTGCATAACACACAGGGTGCACATGGGGAAAAAATAGTGCTAGTGGCTTTTTTTTTTTTCCCAAGCTCTCCCATGCCTGCTAGGGGAGAGTGCAGGCTTCATCTGCAGCTGTTTTCTTTTCACTTTTGTACAGTTTTGGTGCAGACACGGGGTGGCAACTCCAATGGTGCTCTGTGCCACTTCCCCTTCCTGTACAACAACCGCAACTACACTGACTGCACGTCTGAGGGCCGGAGGGACAACATGAAGTGGTGCGGGACCACCGAGAACTACGACGCCGACCAGAAGTTTGGGTTCTGCCCCATGGCTGGTAAGGCTGAGAGCCACAAGGGGATTGGACTGAAGTGCTCTGTGCACGTGAGGTTTTTATCTGGCACCTGCCAAAGCTTTTCCCTCATAGCTCATCGTTTCCTCCTGGCTGACCTGTGGTTAGGAGTAAGTCTGGAATTATGATATCAGTGTGTTAACCCTGAAAATGGTAATAAAAGACTGTGGTCCATTCTGACCCTCAGTGCTCATCTCTCTGGTGTCAGCAGGGGACATGTGGGATGGAATGTGACTCCCAGTTCTGAAATGAAAGGCCCTTGGTTAACTGATGGTAATGTAGAATCTGAGTCCCTAAACAGCTTGTGGAACACAGAGTTCTTCAAATGGCCGAGTTCATAGGAAGGCATGTGTGGAACAAGAACTGATTCTTTCACATGGCACCCCTTGGACATGGTACAGGAACTATTTCTAGTAGCTTTCAAATGAGAATTAAAATGAATCAGGCCCTGCAGGGGATCTGCACTTAGAGAATGTCATTACCCAGCAAAAATACTATTCCAAGTTGAGGGAATACCTAAAGCTTCCTGGTTAAGATCAGAAACCACTGCATGGTGTGAAGGGGCATTGCAGATGGTCTCAGCCCTCAAGATCTTGTTAATCCTTGCCATGTAAAATATCCTGTTGCTTTCCACCCACCCAGCCCATGAAGAAATCTGCACAACCAACGACGGCGTCATGTACCGTGTTGGGGACCAGTGGGACAAGCAGCACGACATGGGCCACATGATGAGATGTACTTGTGTTGGAAATGGCCGTGGAGAGTGGACCTGCATTGCCTATTCCCAGCTCAGAGGTACTGATTTGCATGTTGATATGACCACTTTAGTCTAAGGGGAGCAGTGGGACAAAGGGGTATTCTTTTCCATCGTTCTGAGTTTGAGCCCTTGCTCAAGAGCTGTGTATTATCAAGCTTTTCTTGTGAGAAGGGAATTAGAGGAGCTGTGAAGTTCCTGCCGTGTTTGTGTTGGGAAAGTGTATTCCAATCTTTGCAAACTAACAAGCAGAGGCAAACCTTGATTAGCTTGATCAGTAGATATCTCTCCCTTCTTTTTTCTACCTTAAGGAATTGGCATTGCTGTGACTTAATGGAGAGCTCAGTAGAAGCACCTTCCCCCCTCAAGAGCAGACAAAACTCCAGACTAGTCTGAAGTCTGAATGCAGAACCTTTCTGTTTTATTGTTCTGCTCTGAAATTTTCAATTCCTTTGTGCTGGATTAGCCCTTTGCTGGCTAATCTGTATGAAAAGTTGGCAGCAAAGCACTGAGATTGCTCTTATTTATTTACTTATTTGTATGAGTGGTCCAAGTGGAGAAGTGCTTAAGCAATACCAAAAAAAGAAGACTTAAAAGCACAGACATTTGATCATCCTACAGCTAGCTCACAGCATTGGCTTCGTGTCTGGAAAAGGCAGGGGGGTTGCTGTCAAGCAGCCAAGAAAGGACTCTTAACACCACTGCTGAAATGGGATATAATTTATAGGGAAAGGCTCACCCAAGGGCTTTGGAAGGGATTTTTTAAATGTGTTTCCTTCAGAACAGTCGGAAAGGCACTGCTCAAAGTTCTGCTCCGTGGAACTCCTTTTTCCACTTACACAGCTGGTTCTCTGCAGTTTCCTTCTGGAATTAAAGGGGTCTTTCTTGATGAGGAGAGTAGAGATGCTTTGTTTTTTCAAGAGGCAAAGGTTATCTAAGTAGAGCTGTTTAAACACAGCAACCAGACCTTGGCGCCCACAGGAGAGTCTGAGCACTCTTTGGTTTATCCTGAGGCTGTGCCCATGGTGTGGGAAAGTGTGGTGGGGAATGAAAAAGCCTGGACTCGCATCCCCGGGGTCAGATGGTCTGGGATTGACTCCGGAACTGAACTTGGGTCTCTTGGGTCCCTGTTAACAAAACAACATGCTTCTGGGGTGGTTTGCATGTTTGCTTTGTCTTTCTGCTCCTGCTGTGATTAGACTGGCATTAGGAATTCTGGGCCAGATCCCACACTGACATTGAATCTCACAGACTGATACCATTGTACTTAAACAGGGGGTCTGGTTCCTGTATTTTGAAGGAAGAGCAGAGTAATAGACAGCAGTAGCATCTTGTGCGTGTAATAGATCTGCTCCTGCCTTCTGATTGCTACAAAGTGGAGCAAAGATACCCAACAGAATAACATCACAAGAATGCTTGTACTTCTTCATGCTGCCTTCATGAATTGGGAGAAGCCGTGTTCTCTTTGTGCAGTTCCAATGATCTGAGGTGTTTCAGTCGAGACCTTCCCCAGAGAAGGTAGTTGGAGAGTCAGTGTGCTGGCTTAGATTGTCATCCACATGTGGAATCTGTGAAAAAGAACAAGGCAATTCTGTAGTTGGAGTACTTCAGATTGCATCCCACAGACCTCTTTTCTGCAGGCGCTGCTTATTTGCACACTGCTGATAACTGAACTCAGGAGCAGTGATGTGGATGCAGCACTGACCTGTGGCAGCCACAGATTTCAGGAGTGCTGGCCTTTTGCTTCAGTGGAGCTTGTCATGGTCAGTCTCTGTGCACTGATCAAGCAGAGGGAACCACATGACAAGCAGAAGGATTCTGTCCCAACACTTAAAACCCTTGCTGACAAACTCTGCTGTCTCTCCCACAGACCAGTGCATCGTGGACGGCATCACCTATGACGTGAACCAGACCTTCCACAAGCGTCACGACGAGGGGCACATGCTGAACTGCACGTGCTTCGGCCAGGGCCGGGGCAGATGGAAGTGCGACCCTGTTGGTAAGTCACCAGCTCTTCCCACTTGCCAAGCACGCTCCGGGGCTGTGTACAGTCTGAATGTGGGATGGTGAAACTGGTGCGTGAATTTGGGCCCAGTCTTTGCCCGCTTTGTCCTGAATTCCGCAACTGCAGAAAAAATTAGAATTAATATTGGATTTTGCTGGAGGGTAAGCGGGAAGGGCATTTGGAATTTTAAGGATATAAGCTTGGGTTATCACACATGCCACAGAGGAAGTTAGGGATGCAGTAGTAATAGATTGGGGCAACATGTGTCTTAAAATGTAGCAGCTTGTGGTAGTGGGGCAGGTTTAGCCCCCGGGTGTGGTGATTTGGCTGAGCTTTGGTACCCGAGCTGTCAGCTTAGTTTACAGGGCTCTGAGGCTGAACACTGGCAAACAACTTGCACTGATGCTAAGATCAGTTTTCTTTCCTTTATCCTAAAATCTTTAGGAGCTTTCTCAGTGAACTGAGGAAGGAACACCAGTGTATATTAACTTACCTTGGACTGAATTGATTTTTTTGGCTGCCCTTTGTTCTGGCAGAGAGAGAAAGCTCAGGATGAGAACACGTGTTAATAGCGCT
Source organism: Empidonax traillii (assembly GCF_003031625.1). Lineage (NCBI taxonomy): Eukaryota > Metazoa > Chordata > Aves > Passeriformes > Tyrannidae > Empidonax > Empidonax traillii. The sequence goes on from NW_020955477.1 coordinate 454,699, forward strand.
CTGGAGGTTTCCAAAACCATCCTGGTTCTCTGCAGGAATGAGATTTCATCTCTTCTGCCACCCCTCCTTCCTTGATCGGAAGATAAGACCTGGTAGTTTGGTTTGCAATTACTAAATCCAAGAGAGCTTCAAAGCATTGCCAAGAAAATCTATTAGAAATTACTAGTGGTGAAGTTCTGCTTTATTTACAGTAATACCTGTCCATGTTTACTCAAGGAACTTAGATTGTAAAGCTCCTGAAAATTACTAGTTTGAAAGAAAGGGAGGGGGAAGTTCAGCTGTCCGTAAAGGTACAATCAAAGCTTTAATTTTGTTGGCTCTCTAAATAAGGCTCCCATTTATCCAAGCAAGCATAATGCTAGTTCTTACTGAAAATTTCCATTGGGCCAGGAACACAGGCAGTTGCCAGACTACAAGGTGTACTGCAGTGCTGATGCTGTGTTGTATTTACACTAGTTAAGCTGATTTCAGGATCTGATCTGTCCTCCTTTAATTTATACAATGGCAAATCTCTAAAGATTTTGCTGAAAGTTCATGGGACTTCTAAAGTTTAACTAAATTCTGCTGAAGCCAGGAGGAATTTTGCCATTCATCTCCTTGAGAGCAGCATGGTTTTGCTTTGGATGAGAGATGAACTTGGCTGGCCAGAGCAGAATTGGGATCCACAGAAGATAAAATCCTTTCTTGAAGGAACACCCCATTGACTTGCCTGGGAAGCTTGCCAGGGGAATAGCCTGGGCTTTAACAGTATCTTAAGATATGCATCACAGCTGAGTGAGCCCCCTAACCTCTAACTGAGTACATGGAGTGATATACCAAGAACCTTGATTTGAGATTTAATTTCTGTGGCTGCTTTCTCTTTACTTAACTATATTTGCAAATAAACGTTGGTGTTGCGTTTCTGTGCATGCAGGTCTCTTGTCACTTACTCTTCTGTGTTCAGCTTGGATTTTTCACTGTAGCTGCTGTAAGATGAAGGGAGAACTGTCTCTTTTGTGCCTTTAGACCAGTGCCAGGATTCAGAAACCCGGACCTTCTACCAAATTGGAGATTCCTGGGAGAAGTACGTCCATGGGGTCAGATACCAGTGCTATTGCTACGGGCGTGGGATTGGGGAATGGCACTGCCAGCCTCTGCAGACCTACCCAGGTAAGGAACCCAACAGATGATCAACTCTTCTGCTCAGTGAGATGTGAGGAAAGCAAACTTGGCACCCCTCACCACTTCAGGTTTCTGCACATTATACTTTTCAGTTTCCTTTTCAAACAGAGCCAGTTTCCCCCCATCCCCTGGCAGACACAAGCAGGTGTGATGATTATAAGGAGAGGAGCAGGCTATTTGCAGCTATTCCTGAGGCCAGGGTCAGTGTAGAGAGTCACTATCAGTTCACACAGCAGCTTGGGTTGCCTCCTGGTATTTAGTGACATCACACGTGTGGTCTTCAGTTGATATTGCTTAAAAATCGTACATGTGTGGTCCTTCCTCTGCCACTCACTACAGAAGCAGAATCCATCACGGAATGAAACGTTTTGCCTGATCAGTGCCCCGAAGAAATTAAATATTTGAACTCTTGTTTGTCCAGGCAATTCCAGGAACTCTTCATAGGGATGGGCAATGCCTGTTTGTTGGTTGTTCAGCTTCAGTTCCCTGAACAGAACATGATAAGGGGAACCTCTCTACTTTCCCGTTTAAGGTTGCAGCTGCCACTGTCTTCCTCTCAATAAGGTGAAATATTAAGGCTTGCTGAGCTTCATTGACTCCTGTCAGACTGCTTAAACAAACATCTGCCTGAGCTATGTGAAATATGCGTGCCTCCAACCTGGAGACCAGGGCTTTGGGCTGCTTTAGACACAAGAGGGACTGAAAATGTGTAAATAACCCAAATCTAATGTTTCTGAGCGTAGGCTTGGGGGTTAGGTGAGCTTTGAAATGTTCTGCCTGTGGTCACAGTTTTGTTTGCCTAGGAGCCCTGTTAAATATGGAGCAGGTATGTATGTTACATGGTTGTCCAAATAAATTATTATTAGAAATGTCAGGAATGAGGTGAGGGTGAAGGTATTTAATGACTAAAACAGTTTTCCCCAGATTCCAGGGATCTCTTTGCTGGGATTTTCTGAGAACTAGCCGGAGGACAGTGCTGCTGAGTGTTCAGTGAAACCTCCCCAGCAGGGCTGGGAGGGACTGAAAGGAGAGCCTTGGGATCATTAAATCTTTCCTTCTCCACTGGAGAGCTTTGTGGAGAAAATATGCCTGAGCCTGGTCTAGCTAAAATAGCATTAGAGCACTGCTGAACTTGTATTTTCATGAGTTCATGGGCCTGACTTGCCTCAAGACTTCCACCAACCCTTCTGGTGGGGTTTGTGTGCAGAAGACCAGCCTCACTGTCTGTGGAGTGCTCCACAAAGTCACAAAATTAGTGTTTCAAATCAACTGATATAGAAATTTAATAAAATAGTAAAAGACTAGTTCTTCTTCTCAGGTTGTATTTCAATGTCAGATCAGGAATTTTTCCCTTATCATGCTGCAAGATTAGATTTAGGTTTGGCAGACATTGCTCATCAGCTTCCCTGCTCCCATTGCAGGAGATATTAACTGATAAAAGCAATTCCCTCCCTCTCTTTGAACAATGTGACTTCGTCTTTGCAGACTTTTTCTACACTAGACCTCTCATTTTCTATTTCATTGATAACTCACAGGAAATTAAGTCAAACAGGGCGTGTTAAACTCCCCCCCAGAATATCTTCTAATTCACCGTTTTTTCTAAGGAACAGTGAAGCATTAAGGATACAAAGACAGTGTATTTCACATGATTTGCTATATATATACTATAGCCATGCAACTTTCTTGCTTTCTCGTGACTCCACAACAAAGGCAGAAGAAGAACATCCCCAGTATGTTAAAACCTGCAGTTCTTCCTTCCAGGTTCAAGTGGGCCCGTTCAGGTGATCATCACAGAGAGTGCAAATCAGCCCAACTCCCACCCCATCCAGTGGAATGCCCCCGAGCGATCTCACATCACCAAGTACATCTTGCGCTGGAGACCGGTGAGTGCCACGTTTGTCCTCATTTGTGGATCAAAAGTACTGTATTTGGCTTTTTTCTGGTGTCTGAAAATAGCGAGTGACACAATTCCAGCAAACTCGATTTGCTAATTCCGTGTCCTTATCCTGTCAAGGTCAACAGCTACTCTAGAGCATCAAAGACAGCCAGTGCTGTATAAACATTTAATGTTTTCCTGCCCAAACTTTACTGGTCACTGTGTTCATTAAGTATCTTATTAAACAAAGCACTAGGACAACAAGCAGACAAGTTTACGTTCTTCCTCACCTTAAGAAATGTAAACCCTTGTGGAAGCTTCTTTATCCTAAGAAACACTGCTTTAGTAATGTGCATATCCAGAGACAGCTGGAATACATTTTATCCTATTAATGAGGAGGTAAAGATGAGTAGGATATGAAGACATAAACAGCTAGGGTAGGATTAAATAAACAGTCCTCTCCCATCTCCTGTACAGTGTAAGCCAAAGCTGGTTAACCATTGCTTGGTGTTTCATTGCTATCTGAGGAATGAGTCAGTTTAACCAATGTAGATGAGTTGTGTTACAGTTCCCCCGAGCGCAGCTTCACAAAAGACCACTTAATGATTAAGAACATTAATACCTCCATGCTGCCTGTTATTAAGAGAACAATGAAGGCCCTGATCCAAAGCCATTCAAGGCACTCAAGACTCTTTACTGCCTTCAGTGTATCTTGGATGAAGGCCTGAATGAAATGGGCTTTAAAGCACACAGACCTCAGAGGATGGAGCATTATTTTAGGGCTTCCCATAGAGTTCAAATACAGGGTAGAAGGGAAGAACTTTTTTTGTATATTGTTTTCAGATGATGGCTTAGACTGTTATTGTGAACAGCCTTCAAATATATATTTTTCCAGCCATTCCTTCATCCCTTACTGCACTTTCGATAAAGGAATGAGTTAATTTTTTATATATTACAAATAATGCTCTTTTTAAAGGAAATAGTTCAAAGCTAGGTTGCTTTTTAGTTTACCATTGTAATACCTAACCCCCAAAATGCCATTAGCCCTGCTTCCTGGGACACTTCTCTCATCTCCTTTTCACTTGATTCTGTCTGTGCATTAAACCCTTCAAGTCATACCTGTGTTTAAATATTACAGTGGTTAGTAACTGTGCAGCACATTAGGCCACTAGATTCCCCTGCTTGCTGGCTAGGGAGTCTCCCACTACTTCAGTGTCCCTTTCCCTGCAGAAAAACTCTGGAAGGCAGTGGAAGGAAGCCACCATCCCTGGCTACCAGAACTCCTACACCATCTCAGGCCTGAAGCCCGGTGTGATCTATGAAGGACAGCTCATCAGTGTTCAGCAGTATGGCCACAAAGAAGTCACCCGCTTCGATTTCACCACAACCAGCACCACAGCAGTGACAAGTGAGTTTTTAACAGAGGGGCCGTCCAGGATCTCCTTCACTCAAGTCCTTGCTCAGTGTGTCCCCATTAACACAGAAGCAGCAATGGTTAATTAAACTTCCCTTCTCTCTTGCAGGCAACACTGTTTCAGGAGAGACAACCCTTCTTCCTCCCGTGGTTGCTACTTCTGAGTCCGTCACTGAAATCACAGCCAACAGCTTTGTTGTCTCCTGGGTTTCTGCTTCCGACACAGTTTCTGGGTTCCGTGTTGAGTACGAGCTGAGCGAGGAGGGTGACGAGCCACAGTACCTTGGTGAGACACTGCTGAGTCTGCCAGACCAAAGTATTGCTGACAGTGCATCACACCCCTGGTTTGTGACAGCCAGTGCAGCTGGGGTAAACAGCATCTCGCTGTCTTTCCAATGGTTCTGTTAGGATGGGGCAGCGGCAGCACCAGCTCAGATTAAAAACTCAGTTCATTGTCCTCACTCCATCAATGGCTGTAAGAGGACGAGGCAAGTATATAGCAATGCCCCTCAGAATACCATGCCAGGATCCTGCAAAGGAAAACTCCCTGAGCCAGGATAGGTGGATTTGCAATAACTGTGGGTAGATATATTTATTCCTTTCAGCTCCATGAATTTGTCCAGTCTTTTTCCATTTTGAAATCACGTAGAGTTACTGGCTCCCACAGCATCCTGAGGTGAGCAGCAGTGCAGATGAGAAGAGAACCATATCTGTTTTCTGAACCTGCCTCCTGGATAATTTCCTTTGCCATACCTTTGTCCTTCCACCGGAATGGTCAGAGAAATCTTTCCCAGATACCTCCTCTTGGCTGCTTGTTGTCTCATGGATGTCTGTTCCAGTCTGCTCTATCAGTTGTTTTCTTTGGATTGATCTTCCTCATCTTTGATAACGTGACAGTGTAGCTGAGCTGGGAAGGTGGTTATAGTCACTGGACTCAGACCTAGGAAACCCTTTTTCCAGTATCTACTGTGGAGGCTGTGTCAACATATGGAATTTCGTCTTAACTTCTTTCTCCTGATTTCCTGTCTTAACAATGCTAGTAGCAGTATCTCACAAGGATTTGAGGTTATAGTGGCTACAAGGGATATGAGTGAGACAGAAGGGCAATGTGAGAAAAAGAACAGTAATCCCCTGACCTAAAAATTCTCCCTGGACTGTTGCTCCCCTGAAGTCTCAGGCTTGAACTCCTGAGTAGAACTGGCTCACGTGGGGACTGCCAGCACTGTCACCACCTTTCTTGTCCGCCCAGACAGCTGAGCTGTGCTGTGGAGCAGCTCCTGAGCTCATCTGTCTACAGACAGAGGTTTACAGGCAAATTGAAAGGCAATTCCCAGTTTCCCTTAAGATGCTTGGCCAGTGAGGAGCCGCTTCATGGGGAATTTTTACATCTGGCACGTAGGTGGACATCTGGGAGAAGGGAGTGGGGAGAGAAGTTCACCAGCCCCCATAATATCATTCTTCTTCACTCATGAGTCAGTTTTTCCACATAACCTATTCCTGTGAAAGTTTTTCCATACATTTCTCTACTGAAAATCCACCAGGCAGGGTATGAGGTAAGTACTCAGCTGAGATGGCTGCGTGCCAGCGGTGTGCAGGGGGCTGCTGCTCCAGTTGCCCTGCCATGTCACACATCAAGCCTTGCTGTCCTAGGTGGTGGCAGCTTGCTGAGTAAGGAGACTTGTCCCAGCTCTCCACACAGCTTTTCTGAGGTGGCCCAAAGACACAGCGCAGAACAACTGCTGTTTTATTGCAGGAAGACAGTGATTCAGCCCCGATTAGAACAGAGGTCTCAATTATTTAATTTGGAGAGAAAGCAAGAAGATGGAATTGCTGAGACAAATTTTTCTTTCCTGCCTTCCTTAGATCTTCCAAGCACAGCCACTTCTGTCAACATCCCTGACTTGCTTCCTGGTCGCAAGTACATTGTTAATGTCTATCAGATCTCTGAAGAAGGAGAGCAGAATCTGATCCTGTCTACTTCACAGACTACAGGTATGTGTGGGTGGCTCTTGCTGCACTTAGAAAGCTGGTTTTGTTTGCTCAGTGATGTTTCATTACCTTTTATCCTGACATTTGCTGTTCTCTGTTTATTGCCTTAAACAGCTCCTGATGCACCTCCCGATCACACAGTGGAAAGTGTGGATGACACATCAATTGTCATCAGCTGGAGCAGACCACAGGCTCCCATCACAGGTTGGTCCCGCCGGAGTGCACCTCCATTACTGGTAGAACCTGAAGTGGAGGTGAAAAAAGAAACTAAAGTGGACCTCTGGGAGAAAGGGCTAGTGCAGAATTCTGCCCAGTCTGAGACCAGCTGGAAAGCACACAGGCGGTTTAGCATTTGCTGGGTTTCAGTGTCTGAACCGAGCAATTCAGGAGGCTGAATACAACACAGCTCCTTCTGGATTTGTGTTGAATAAAAACAAACACCACGACCTTTTATTTGTACCTGTCATCCAGACCCTCCCATAACCAGCGTGAGAACTGTACAGACCTAAATCCACGTGTCAAACTTCAGAAATATTCTAAGCCAGGTCAGATTTTGCTTTGGAAGGCATTATGAGTGTATGGTCTGTAGATGGGATGTGAACGTGGACAAGCCACAGGCCCTGCTGAAGTTGAGGACTGTTTTTATCGAACCTCAGTAGGGAGATCAGTGTAGCCCTCATTTCCAGCACTCTTTGTGCCGGCTTACTGATTGTGCTGAGGACTGCAATTTCTCTTGCCTTAGGCTACAGAATTATCTACACCCCCTCTGTGGAAGGCAGCAGCACAGAGCTCAACCTGCCCGACACTGCAACCTCTGTAACGCTCAGTGACCTGATGCCGGGAGTTCAGTACAACATCAGCATCTATGCCGTGGAGGAGAACCAGGAGAGTACTCCCATCTTCATCCAGCAGGAAACCACTGGCGTCCCACGCACAGGTAATGGCTGTGTTCTGGAGATCAGCCACTGAGCTTTCTGTGAGTAGCTAAATGAATGCTTACGTGAACTCAATTATGTGTTTGTCCCTCATCGTGTTTTTTTAATTGTAAATTCCACTGGTATTGAAACTCTATAGTAAATTCATACTCCTTATTGACATGGGCCACTACTCTGCATCAGTAGGGTTGTAATTCCTAGGGATTGGACTGCAGGTGGGTCTTGCATTGTCTGCAGAAAAGAGATCAGTTTTTCCCAAGTTATCTTAGGGGGATTCTGCCAAGAGATCATCTGAAGAGCCTGGGGTATCATTTTGCCTCAGTATTTGGCTGCAGATGTTCAAGGTGATGTACTTGGACACCACAACACAAATTCTAATCATTCACCTGACTTCTCCCTCTCCTTTCCAGTCCTATCCATTATTTTCCATTGCAGTCAGTGGGGGTGGGAGATTCCTCAGCACTGAGTGATGTGCCAAAACAACACCATAGAATCTCAACTGCAGGCACTCACTATTTCAAAAAGTAGTGGTTTCAGGGTTCTCTAAGTATCCAGCTGGACTGAAGCGCCAAACCAAAAGCAAGAATAGTGCAAGAATGGGATCTGATGTGGTAAGCAGTGGAATTTGATGGTCCTGCAAGTTGGAAGCGTGTGTTTTCAAATGGGAATTTACCAGGAATGAACTCAGCTCAATGATTTTATGGTTTGGCATCTGTATCTTCCGAAAATGTGCACTGGTTAACCTTAGAGCAGTATCAGTCCTAATCTGAAGAAACTTAATCTAAACAGAGGAATTCAAGGGTGCAGTACTGGGGACCAGCACAGAGGGAACTGCTTTTTGTCTTTGACTACAGGAAGGCCAGATCAGCCCCTGTATTTGTTAAATTATAAAAGATGGATTTTAAGTTAATTATAGACACTCAGAACATGCTGTGGGTTTTGAAAACCCTCTCTTTTAATTTGAAAAGGAGGTAACTGTTTCCAGTCCCTGAAGTATTTTTTTTTTCCCCCTTCAAGCTTTGGTTCTGCATATACTTGAAGTTCTGTAGCATATTACATCTGGCCTTTCACTCCCCTTTCTGTCACAGGTACATTCTGTGAGTGAAGGCATAAAATACTGACAACTAGGTAGTGACACTTGCAATTGTCATCTGCTCGAATATTGTCAAGCACATGGGAATATGTGTAGACATGTTTACAGTAAGGTTACCATGACTTCTCAGTTTGGTAAATGTTTTTAGGCTAGCCACTGTTCAGTCAAAATTAACTTTTCTGCCTTCCATGGAAACCTGCAGCCTCTCCCGCCAACGGCCAAGGACTGACTCCCTCTGACACTGTTCCATCCCTCTCTCTTCAGATGAGGTTCCTGCACCCAGAGACCTGCAGTTTGTGGAGGTTTCTGACATCAAGATCACCATCATGTGGACCCCCCCGCAGAGCCAGGTGTCCGGCTACCGCGTGGAGGTGATCCCTGTCAATCGGCCCGGCCAGCACGGCCAGAGGCTGCCCATCACCAGGAGCTCTTTTGCTGAAGTCATCGACCTGCTCCCAGGAACCACTTATCTCTTTAAGATCTTCGCTGTGAGCCAGGGCAGGGAGAGCAAACCTCTGACTGGAGAGCAAACCACCAGTAAGTGTCTTTTTTTTTTTTTTTTCAGCCTTTTGAAGTGCGTATTTGTCTGTCGCTTAGAGAAATGTATAAACAGAGCACTTGAAGTGCAACAGTTATAGCCCAGGAGGTATCCCAGAAGTAGGATGACAGGGCTGGGAATTCATTCAGTGTAACAATGATCTCTTCAGCAGATTTATCCTCCTCCAGGGCTTTCCAATGGAGTTTAACTCTCATGGTGCTTTAAAACAATTTCGTATGGCTGGAATTCAACTTTTTTATTACTGACTGAGAATTGATGGGCCCTGCAGTTCTTTTACAGCACAGATCACAGCCTGTGATTTTTATAATTTTATTTTTTTCTGTGTGTGGATACCTTAGGGCGGATTTCAGCATGACTTAGGAGCCTTGCTGAGACTGCTCTGAAAATCCCTACCTTCCTTCTGACAGCTACGTAGCCTACCTGACTCCACTGTCAGCAGTAGCACTTCTGCCTGCACAGGCAAGGAAGATGGAGATTTTCAGATGGAAGAGAGAGTTTAGTCTGGGTTTGGGTGGTTATCTCCCTGTTTGATCCAGAAGAAGCAGATCAGACAGAACCCGGGCCAAGGTTCATTTGAACAGATGGGATTTATTGGGCAGTAGAAGGGTGACTCAGTATTTGTGGTGTTCTTTGACTGGACTGCTTTATTCAAAGAACCAAAATTCAGCTGCTGTTCTGAGACTTTTCAATAAATGAAAGTTTGGAGGACCTAGCCTGAACTTCCAAGGATGAGAGGGAAGGGAAGGAAATGGGATAATCTGTGAATATAGCCATGCTGTGTGAAAAGTATCCTTACTTATAGCCATAAAATTATGAGCCATGAACAGTCCCTCTCCCTTGGCTATGCAGGGAGAAAGGGATCCTTGTGTTTGTCCTTTGACATAGGTATCTAATTTGAGTGCAACATGGAGGGTGTGAACACTCTCCCTCCTCTTTCAAGCAAGGCTTTCAGAAGCAAGGATTGGACTTAAGAACGTGAACTCCCTTCAAGTGTTTAGAACAAGAAGGGCTCAGTTCCCAGTTGGATCTGTAATTTTTTTTGTGGTTGTTTTGAGGAGCCTTGGCTATATGTAGAGCCCCTCTGAAAGTCCACACAGAGGTGTATACCTGGGAGACATTTCATTCAGACAGCACAGGGCTAGTTACAAATGCCTGGGATCATTTTCCACAGGCCGTGATCATCCGCTCAACGGCTTTGCCGAAACCACAGCTCAGAAAGTATTCACATAAAGCGCATCCTGTAATCGAAAGTCCTGGGAAACAGAAATCATTCAGGGTTCCCAAGGAAAACCCTGCACCAAAAGTCTCTTCCCACGGTGTAAATGCGATTCTCTTTTTGGCCTTCCGTTAAAAAAAGTCTACAAATAACCTCGGAGTGTGTGTGTGTGGCTTTTTAATCTTCCTCGTTTTCCTTTACTGTGGGGAGAGGAAGTGATAAAAGCCTGATAGAGCTGGCAAATTAAACTGTGCAGAAAGCAACTGGCTTCAGGCTGCACATCGAGGGAAGTTACAATCCTTGATAGATGAGGCCCAGCACAGATCTAAGTACCTAGAGATGGGCCTAAGGAGTATCACACTCGTCTTGCTCTTCTAGAACTGTCTCCCTTGCTTTTTCAAATAGTGGAAGAAAAAAGCCCTCTCTTCCTTTGCCCTCCCTGGAGAAAACAAGAAGGACAAAAGCTGCTCTCCACTGAGAGTGTGATGAAAACATGAATTTTTATCACCAAAATGTTATCTCTTCAGGAAGAGAAAAAAGCACTTGCCACCAAAAAAGAGCACTGATGAAACCTCTTCTCGCTGCTCTTAATTCCAACATATGATTATAACGTAGAAAAGGTGGAGAAACTTGCCATGTGGACACTAAAAAGGGGAGGAAGCCTGGTGAGAGCTGTTCCCTGAGTCCCACGGGAGAGATGAGCATGCTTGGAATTGTTGTATGGTCATTTCCACGGGATGATTGTGTTTGTGTAGATCTAGGAACTGGTTTTCTGCAAGAAGTCGCTGACTATTACTTATTTTGACGTTCAAATGACAAAGTAGGGGTGGTTTATTTTGGGAAGGGATTTTGAGAGGACTGGGCAAGGATTTAAAAGAATAAATCTTTTTCATGGAAAAGGGCTAAAGTTAGGTTTCTGTGCTTATGCTGACAAGTCTAAACTGAGCTGATTTTTTAAAAAAATGCTCAGCATTCATGAGAAACTACTGAAATTCCTGAGTGTGCTTGGGTTCATCTGTCTTTCCTCAGCCTGCCTTCCCCACGGGATGCCATGGATGGCAGCGACCCAAATCAGTGCAGCCCAAAATGCTCAGGTCTGCCTGGCCCTCTGAGTTACTGGATGGCACCGAGGCATGGATAGAGTTCTTTCACTTCCATTTCCAGCTCCCCCATCATCCCCACCTTCTCCATTCCCTGCTGTTGCCCTCCCACAACGAGTCACAAACACAAGCTCGCCCGTCTTTTGTGCGTGGGTATGGACGTGCCTTGGAAGCGGCGGTGAAGTAGAGATTCAGCTGGAAAGCTGAGGGATGTTCCTCTTTTCCCTTCCCCAGAGCTTGATGCCCCCACCAACCTGAGGTTCCTGAACACCACGGAGCACTCGGTGTTGGTGCTGTGGACGCGGCCCCGGGCGGTGATCACGGGGTACCGGCTGACGGCAGGGCCCACCAGGGGAGGGCAGCCACGCACCTACAACGTGGGACCCTCTGCCAGCAAGTACCTCCTGAGGAACCTGCAGCCTGGCACCGAGTACACCGTGTACCTCGTGGCAGTGAAAGATGACCTGCAAAGCAACAGAGAGACCGGAGTCTTCACAACTTGTGAGTGAAACACGCCCAGAATGCCCCGGCCCCTCTGCAAAGCCTGTGCTCAAAGTGGCTATTGTGAATTGGTTTACAAAAGCAGCCTTTTGAAGTAGCGTTCCAGCAGAACAGCTGGGGAAATATTCCTTGTTCTTCTTTCTGAACTGGTTGGCAGGAAAAAAGAGTTATTTGCATCAAAAAGCTTTTAGTAAAATACATTTCAGCTTTCCTGATTATATATATAAAAAAAAAGGAACGCTTACTACTGTTCCCTCAGTTTTTGTTTAGCTGAATGTCAAAGAAATTGAATTTTACTTGATCTTTCTAATTGTTTGATTTTTGGCATGATGAGGTAAGGAAAGCATACAGCTCCCTTAAAATGGGCAAGGAAGAATTAGCCTGTCACTTGTATAAAGCTGAAGGCAATCATTTCTCAAGCCCAACCACACTGTCTGAGGCAGCTCAACTGCAGTTACCCAAACTGACACAAACATGGCATTCTATGCCGTTATCTTTTTTTTATTATTTTTTTAAAATTTCAGTCATCTGTACATGTGCTGCTGGCTTGGAAGAAATATTAAGCAAATTCAAGGAGGAAAGGGAGTCCTGTAAGAACCCACACATGCTTCTAGAAAGAACAAATAGATTCAATGTTTAAATAATGATGATGCCATCATATAAACTAACAAAATTCAAAGCCATCCAAACCCAGAACCACATCCTCTTTTCAAAAGAGAATGTGGTTTCTTTTAGAACAATGTGAAACTAAAAATAAGGGTTCAAACTTTCAATCAGAATAACACTGTTGACATTGGCAAGGTACTTTTTGCTGACAGACAGTCTTATCTATAGTTACTTCTCAATTAGGATACAATTTGGTATCTTAGATTAAAATTGTCTTCAAATTCTGGCTTGTCTGAATGAAATCAGTCCAATTCAAGACTATAGATTAATCAACCAAGTCTTAACATAAATAACGAGGTCATTTCAGATTAAACTCAGTGATGTTATTTAGGCTGATTCTGGGATACATGAAGGCTTTGGCTTCTGTGTGATGTTCCTGACAGATATCAATGAGACCACAGATGCCTCAGCCTGACTTTGAGCTCCCTTTCTGCTGACTTCAAAAGAGTTGGAGATGTTGGTGAGGGTTAAGATGGTCCTTGCTGGGACAGCTGGATGACAGACAAGGGTGTAGTGTTCTGCTGATTGGAAGGCATATGGTGGGTGAAGGAAAAAAAAGGCTATTTTTTTTAGGAACACTTTATGTAGTGTGCCAAAAAAAACAATAATCCCCAAATTCTTGGGGTTGGATGCATAGAGAATCGTGAGAACCAGTTCAGTATTTTCGTTTTCCTCAGGAACAAAAGCAGTCCCTGTGATCAGACCACTTGCATACCATGTCTGTCAAGCCCAGCAGCAGACAAAAATAATCTGTCAGATCCTTCCCAAATCCCTGGATTTTCAGAAGTGTTGTAGTTCAGCAATCATTGCATGGCTCCTTGGACTGCTGTAGGTCAGGTTTTCTAACTGCTGTGAGCCATCACAGCAGCTGGACTCCAACTCTGCCAATTCCCTTCCCAGATCAGCCTGCTGGCTCTGTTCCTCCTTTTAACACGGAAGTGACTGAGACTTCCATAGTCATCACCTGGACACCTGCCCCAAGGATTGGTTTCAAGGTAGGAGAAATCAAGGCTCGTATTTCCTTTTCCTCTTGCTTCATCGTGGCAGGGAGGGCAGATTAAGGTGGTTTCTTACAGTCTGCAGTGAAGATTGGAGCACAAGGGGAAGGGGTTCAAAAGACCTGCTGCTTACAGGGGGTGGGTTTAGGTGGCAGAGGTCAGTGCAGTCGTGGGGCTTCAGGTGAAGTTCATCTGAAACACAGGCTACAGGTTTAACAGCTGGTGTGTGGCTTTAGGGCCCACAATGCTCATGTGGGATGATAAATCAGGATGCTGATGGTTAGCTGGGATAGGAGCGTTTGAGACTGAAAAGCAAACGTGTCTTCCCTGCAGCTGGGGGTGCGGCCGAGCCAGGGCGGGGAGGCTCCGCGGGAGGTGATCTCGGACTCCGGCAGCATCGTCATCTCCGGGCTGACCCCCGGCGTGGAGTACACCTACAGCCTGACAGTGCTGATGGACGGCCAGGAGAGGGAGACCCCCATCGTCCGCAGGGTGACCACACGTACGGCACACTTGCTACTTGCTTTTCCACGATTGCTCCCTCTCTCACTTGCTCCCCCTGCGCTCCCCGTGCTGTCTCACGGCAGCCCTGTCCTCCAGCTGTGGTTCGTTTGATACATCAGTGGCAGTAGCACTGTCCCCTGTAGTGCAGGGCCTCAACTTCAGGAGAATACTTGTAGCTAATCCCCAAGGGTGAGGGTGTAATGGGGGGAGAAGGGGTGCTGAGCTGGCAGGATTCCCAGTGCCACCACTGACCTGTTTGTCTGGACGCTTGCAGCACTGGCTCCACCGACCCGCCTGCGCCTCAAGTCCAGTCCTGACACTGGGATCCTGATTGTCTCCTGGGATAGAAGCACATCTCCAGGTAACTGTGTGAACTCACGCTGTGCTCAAACCTGTTGTAGCAGAATGCTGATGTTTGTTCTCTGGTGCCTTGCTGTTCAGTAAGGAGGCTTCGATGGAAAACTTGTTGTTGAGGAATTTAAGAAAAAATGTTCATATTTCTAGATATATTCAAGGATATAATTAACAATTAACAACAGTTTGCCATAGCACTCTTAGCATTTAACACTGAAGGTAACTTATTATTTTGGAGTTTGAACGTGTTCAAATATTTCAGCAGTTTTAAGAATTTGAAGGATTTAAAAAAATAGTGATTTAAAAATAGTCCAGGGGAGGGAAGCAAAATGCACCACAAACATTTTGGAAGTGACAGATGAGTTTGTGTTGTTGAGAGTAAGTATGGAAGTTCTGACAGTGTTCAGGGTGAAATCTTCTCCCACGGTAGCTGATGGGAGCTGTACAATTGATTTCCATAAATGGAGGATTGAATGCTTTTTCAAACCCATCTCTGTCTGTAGCTGAATCTCTTCTTGACAAGTCACGAGACTTTCAGTTTGGTGAGGAGTTGAAACGCTGTGAGAATGGCACGGCTGCCTCCGGGGAAGCTCATTTTGGGGTGCCTGACAAAGCAACCTCTTGCCTGCTGGGCTCGGGGTGGCAAAATCACTTGCAAAATATCACGTGTTTGCCTCAGTTGTTGTGCTGAGCCCCGATGTAAACGAGCTCAGCAGGAGGTCACTGACATGGCCTCTCTGTATTTCAGGCATCAGCGGGTACCGTGTGACCACCACCCCCACCAACGGGCAGCAGGGCTCTACCTTGGAGGAGGTCGTGGGGGCAGATCAGACCACCTGCACCTTTGAAAACCTGAACCCTGGTGTGGAGTACAATGTCAGCGTCTACTCAGTCAAGGATGACCAGGAGAGTGTCCCCATCTCTGAAACCATCACTCCAGGTAAGTAAGGAAAGGATGAGCAGCAGGTTTAGCTACTCAAAGTCCAGTGGCTGAGCCCAAGAGCTCTGCATTGCACAACTCCTCCTAGTCTGATGACAGAGGGCTTAGGCTTTACATTGAGCCTCAAGAAGCAGAATAGCCAAGCACCAGCGTGTGACAGAGCAGTTCTTACACGCCTGTACTCTGCGTGGGCAGCTATGCTGTCTCTCACAGGGTGGTGGCAAAGAGGAGGATCTGGTTTATCCTCACGCTGAGCAAGAGAGCAGCAGAGACTTGGCTTAGCCCTGAGGTGCCCCATCATCTGGAGCACAGCTGGTGAGAACAGGAAGGAGGTGAGCAGAGTGGGAAGCGAGCACAGGAGAAATTCTGGCAGCAACAGTGACAGAAGATCACTTGAGCACAGTGGAGAGGAAAGCCAGGATTGAAAGGGCTGTCACCATAGCAGTTCTGGGACACAGATGGGTGTGTACCACCTCACATGGTGTGCTGAGATGACTGCAGAAACCACCTTTGTAGCCACCACAGTAGCAAAATCAATGTGCATCTCCCACAATGGTTTCATTTCATTTTCCTGTGTGAGGGGCTTTGTGTGTTTTTGTTTGTGCTCAGCCCTGAAATGATGGCAGCTACTGTGTTTGCTTGCTCTTATAACACTGCTTTAAAATTTCCACGCTTCACTGAAGTGCTGTGTGCTCCCCAGGGGGGAACTAATACTGTGATACTTCATAATTAAAGCAGTAATAGTTTTAGCCCTCTGCCATCTTCTGGTGGGGGGAAAGCTAAGAATGTGTGTCTCTGGCTTTTAGCACTCTTGAAAGGTGATATGGTACATGCATTCCAAGTGGATAAACCATAATCTTACAGAAAACTGGCATTTTTTTTTTTGCATCAATTCCGTAAAATAAGTATTTTCCTTGAAAGGCATTAAAATAGAACATAACCAATACTATTAAAACAATATTTGTGTCCCGTAATTCCTTTTCAAGCTAACTTGAAACGATCCAACAGAATGGATACCAAGTCCTGCATCTTTGACTCACCTACTGGTGTCTGATCCTGAGTGAGGAAAAGCATCCATTAGTTCCCACTTGACTTCAGGATCACCCTGCTGAAGTTCCACAGCCAAATCCTGTGGCTTAAATCAATACCCATGCACTGACTTGAGCAACTGAGGGTTGGGCCACTGTCAATTAAAGATGCATCTGCCCAATTCCCTGCTCAGTTCTGTTGGTCCTAACACGCAGGAAATGAGCACCTTTAATAATAATAATATCAATAGAGGAAACAGTCACAGCTGTGCTTGTTTTCCCTACAGAAATTTAGGCAGTATCTGGAAGGTCATTCAGTGGCTCAGATCTGAGATTTTCAACAATTTAGCCAACAATATCAGGCTCTTGGCCACAGCATGTGCTGGCCATAACCTCTGAATATGGGGACGTTGTCACTCTGACAGGATTCTTATCACCTGAAGGTCGTTTTTAACCATTTACCATCTTTCCAAGAAAGTATTTTATTACTCACTGTTCACTATCATCTGTTTTTAGCACAGATATTGCAGCAGGTAGTGGTAAGTAGAACTTGAGGAGTTCTGGGCCAGATCCTCAAGCCATTACAGGGGTTTGAGGCTTTTCTTTCCCTAGTCCAGTATAAGTGGTTCAGACAGTGGATGATCTACCCTGAAACTTTGATGGCTCTCCCTAGCTGAAGGTCTAGTCTGATTTAGCCCCTTCAAATGAGTTTATATTTTTATGATCCCAGTGATAAAAGTTAGACTCACCATTGGAAAAAGACAAGAATTCTAGAGGGTCAGTCAACTGTTATTTCACAGTTGTTGTTTTATTTATACATTAATAGACTTGGATCTCTTGTAGTCTACCTATTAAAAAAAAATAAAGGGGGCTATGTTTTTTCTGTTTTTATTTTCATCAGAAAATGCTGGGTCTTTATGGCTCATCATTGCTCAGAGTAGATTTGTTGCAAGTTAAGTGCCTCTCGTAGGGCTTTTTGAAAATTGTTATCTCTATAAAGTGGAAACACATTATCTGAGGGTTTGAGCTTCTGTTTGCCTGGGGAAGCAGCTGGAGACTGCATTGCAGGATAAATATTAAAAGACAAAATGAAAAAAAAAAAAAAAAAAAGGAAAAAGCAAAACAACCAAAACCTAAAAAACCCACCAGAAACCCTCCTTTCCCCCCGGCCCCCAAGAGAAATTCTGCATATCACCTCAATTGCTCCCAA
Source organism: Empidonax traillii (assembly GCF_003031625.1). Classification (NCBI taxonomy): domain Eukaryota; kingdom Metazoa; phylum Chordata; class Aves; order Passeriformes; family Tyrannidae; genus Empidonax; species Empidonax traillii. The sequence continues at coordinate 472,243 of NW_020955477.1, forward strand.
AGGTCTGTCAATGTTAATAGTGATGAACACTGCTTTTTTCTCCCTTGTCTTTCTTTGCCTCTGTGTGTCTCTGCCTTTCCCATTTGCTCTTTAACTCATTAGAGGTGCCCCAACTCACTGACCTAAGCTTTGTTGACATAACTGACTCGAGCATCGGCCTGAGGTGGACCCCGTTAAATGCCTCCACCATTATCGGGTACCGCATCACAGTAGTTGCAGCAGGAGAGAGTGTCCCTATTTTTGAAGATTTTGTGGACTCCTCAGTAGGATACTACACAGTGACAGGCCTGGAGCCGGGCATTGATTACGACATCAGTGTAATCACACTCATTAATGGCGGAGAGAGCGCCCCCACCACTCTGACACAGCAAACGGGTGAATCTTGAAAACTTCCGTGTTTTGGGACGTGGGCGGTGTTCCATGCTGGCACTGGCTGTTGGGATGATGGGGCTTTGTCCAAAGAGGCACTGAGCCACTCGGTGTGGGCACGCCAGACAGACCCAGCTGGCCGCTTTCTCCGAATGGCAGCTGGGGATGGATATGTGCTGCTCACTTTCTGAATTGGAGGCATTTCAATACCGTGAATGGCTGCAGACTTGCCAGGCTCATTCACCTTCTGCTCTTCAGATTTCCCAGATCCAGCTGGAATCGAGCCTGTGTGTTCACCAGCCTTTAAAACCGTGATTCCCCAAAATAAGAGTACCGAAGGGCAGACACGCCCTCCAGCTGTCTGAGCTTCCAGCAGTCCATTTCTGTAGTGGCCTCACTCTTTCCACAATGCCCCAAGGGGTGCAGATGGACACCACTCCCTGAGGACATGCCAGTGACAGCCATGCCACACTGTCGAGGGTCTCTATAGTGCATGAGCAGAGGGCAAGCTGGAAACTGGTTCTTGCATGAAATCCTGATGTGTTTGAAATTCCTGAGGCTGTAAATCCTTCGACGTGAGTAGAAGTAGAGTCATAGGAAATTAGTGATATACCCTCTCCTCTCCTGTGTGTGCATGTATGGATTCTAGATGAGATTACTTTTCCATCTGTAAGCTGCTGTGTGGCAACTTTAAACCTCTCTTGGCACCACACCTGTGATATGAAATCCAGCTGCTAGAAGTGCATTACTGAAACTTGCTACCTTGTTTTCAAATTAGCCCCACGGGGTACATTTAAGGTATCAGGAATTGCCAAGAGGTTAAAGCAGCCTGACAGTAGTACAGACACATTTTTCTCTTAACAGTAGTGGAACCAAGTGTAGTCTAGAAGTCTGTTTGCATGAGTCTGGTGCAGTAGTCAGTAGCCTGTTGTGCATGAGATACTTTCTGTGGTGATTCCCTGAATGTGCACCTTGCCCGACTGTTATAAATCAGAGGACTGAGCTAGGTTTGGTCTCTGCTGTGTAGCTGTGCCTCCTCCCACTGATCTCCGCTTCACTAACGTGGGGCCCGATACCATGAGAGTGACGTGGACTGCCCCGACTTCCATCGTGCTGAGCAGTTTCCTGGTGCGTTACTCCCCCGCCAAGAAGGAGGACGACGTTGCGGAGGTGACAGTTTCACCCTCAGACAGCATGGTGATCTTAACAAGTAAGTGGGTTACTGATGGAAGTCAAGCAAATATAAGAGGCCCCTTATCGTAAAATCATAAAATTTTTAAGGTTGGGAAGGACCTCATTGAGTCAAACCATGAACCCAGCACCACATTGCTCCCCACCATGCCGTGCCCCCAAGTGCCACATCCACACACCCTCTGAACACTTCCAGGATGGTGACTCCACACCTGACCAGCCTTTCTGTAAAGAAATTTTTCCTAATATCCAACCTTGACCTCCCCTGGCGTGACTTGAGGCCTTTTCTTCTTGTCTGTAACTTGTTACCTGGGAGAAGAGACCAACCCCCACCTTGCTACCCCCTCCCTTCAAGTACTTGTAGAGATTGAAGGTCCACATGACACAAGAGGAGGCAAAAGAAAAGTTGCTTACTCTAAATTCTCAGCTGGTCTAAGCTGATGTCTCGAGTAGCATCATACAAACTCACACTGAATGGGCTTTGGCCTCTTGCTTTACCCAGGTTAAAGCCAAACCACAGGAAAGCTTTTTCCTCTCAATCCAAGGACAATGATGAATCAGGCTCTTGGGCAATTGCATTGATTTGCAGCCTGGTTAGGTATTAAGAGTAAATACATATTATTCACCTGGTTTGCCAAGGACTTGCAGTGCAGAGGTTCAGGGAGATGATCAGAATGTGCAAAAGGTCGTTGCTCCTTTTGGCTTTGTATGCTCAGACCAGAAAATACATATTGTTTGGAACCTAACAGGACACGTCAGCAAAATGGGGGCATTTTAAAAAAGTTGACATTAATTTTTGGTGCAAAAGCTGTGTTGTATTTAAAGTTGGACCTTTTTCTTTTTTTCCTCTACCGTGGAATCAGGTTGGTTGAGTGAGAGACAATACCCACTTTCAGGATAAGAAACCAAATCTGGGGCTTATCTGAGATCCAATAGCTGTGTTGGAAATCCTTGGCCCTGTTCCAGTTTATATCAGCTGAAGCTTTGGCCTGGTGCATAACTAAACTACGAGATAACTAGATGGGACCTTGTAGAAAAAAAATTGCTTCCAGTCAGTCTCCACAAACTGATGAAGCAATGATACAGAATTCCATGCTCCTTCAGGCTAAAGCATTGCAGGCAACTGTAATACTAATAAAATAACAGGCTTAAAGTTTTGACTGTCCTGGAGGCTCAGGTCTTTCATCAAGCAAAACCTGATTGCCTCTCTTAAGAAATACAGTTAAAATGGTGTAGGTTGAACAACTTGTAGCTGTTGGCAAAGAAATATGTCTAAATCCCTGTTCTTAAACTCCACAGACCTGCTCCCTGGTACTGAATATCTGGTGAAAGTCTACAGTGTTTCTGAGCAACATGAGAGTGCACCTCTTTATGGAATCCAGAAAACAGGTAATTGGATGCATCCCAAGACATCCTTAATGCCATCCTTTTAGAATTCATTAATGGGACGTCTTAACTATATTTTGTGTGTTGCCACCTCACTGATGGTGGCAACACACACAAAAACATCATCAGCTAGATGATCATCAAGTGATAATCATCAACGGCAGTGCAGATGCACATCTTGGGGGACACTAGGGAATTCTGTGTTTTTTGTCTGAGAAAACACTGTTTTTAAATTGTAGACCCTGGTGTGAATGTACCCTGAGAACAAGCCAGGCAGAGCGTGTTGTATCTGTCACTGAGCCTGTCTTGTTCCGTAACTCTGTAGCAGAGTTTGCTGGTCCTGTGCATTGTTTCTCACAGTGCTCTCTGTGTGTGCCACTTTTCCTGCTGTCTCATTCCAGCTCTTATTTATCTCACTTGGATCCTGCACGGGTATTTGTTGAGTTCCACAGCTCAGTAGCATTTGGTTTCTTACCTGGCAGCGTCACGGTACGGAGCTTAAGGAAACACGGCAGTTATTATGATGAGTCTCTTGTCTCTTTGCAACACCCAGGTCTCGATTCCCCCACCGGCCTTGACTTCTCGGATATAACTGCCAACTCCTTCACCGTGCACTGGATTGCTCCACGTGCCACCATCACAGGCTACAGGATCCGGTACCAGCCGGAGCAGGGCGGGGGCAGGCCCAAGGAGGACCGAGTGCCCCCCTCCCGGAACTCCATCACCCTCACCAACCTGCTGCCGGGCACCGAGTACGTGGTCAGCGTCATCGCCATCAGCGGCCGGGAGGAGAGCATGCCCCTGGTGGGCCAGCAAACCACGGGTGAGCTTGACAGAATGCTGCCTGAAAACTTACAGTGAGGGTTCTGAGTGTCCTCTGGTGAAGGAGTCGCTGTTAAACCAGGTCCTTCCTACCCACTGGTGAAACTGCACTCATGAGGAAGCACATGGGATGCTGAGGTAGGGCATGGTTTATAAAAAGGCAGGAGGACCCATGACACTTTCAGACCAAGTCAGACCAATAGTTAGCAGAACTATTTCCATTAAATCTTGTCCAATGCCAGGTGATTTTTCACCAGATACATCACTTGTGAGTGTGTGCACAGCGCCAAAAGACACACAGATGAGTAGCAGAGGAGCACGTCAGGCTAGGTGGAGTATGTAGCTGATGTGAGGTGTGTTTAAACTCTCCTTTCAATTCTCTGTTTTTCTAGTGTCTGATGTTCCAAGGGACTTGCAAGTCGCCCCTGCCGGCCCGACCAGCCTCGTGCTTTCCTGGGATGCTCCTGCAGTGACAGTGAGATACTACCGAATCACGTATGGTGAAACAGGTGAGGGCAGGTGGCTACAGTCAGGCACAGCCCAGGAACTCTGTCCTGAGGCCTTAGAAAGCCACAGCAAATAAAAAAGGCACTTTGGCCGTAGCAGACATAGAGGTGTCTTTTTTGAAGAAGAGCAAATAATTTTTTGTCTACCAAAACCAAAAAGCATCTGGAGCACTCTAGTGATTTGAGAGGTGGTTCTGTGTACATACTTCATTCTTTCCCTTGGGATCTCTGAAAAGGACTTTGACCCAACAACCATTGAAATCAGCAGGGTCCTGCCTTCAATTTGATGCATACTGGATTGTCCTGCTTTCTGTAACGATTTAAAATGTGTACTTTAGAGATCCATTGCATTTGTCTCTCCACCCTGCTATTCCTAGGTGGAAGCAGCCCTGTGCAGGAGTTTACGGTGCCTGGCACCATGTCTACTGCCACCATCAATGGTGTCAAACCTGGTGTGGAGTACACCATCACCATGTATGCTGTAACTGGCCGTGGAGACAGCCCTGCCAGCAGCAAGCCAGTCACCGTCACCTACAAAACAGGTGAGACCTCACCGAACCAAACAAGACACAAAAAACCCCCAAAACCCTATAGCTTTGTGCTGGCTTATCCCCCCGAGAGTGTGGCCGATCCCTGGTTTCTTTGAGAAGTCACGGGCTGTGTTTTGGGCCCATCAGTTGCAGGGGAGCCACAGATCTTGGTGCCACAGCATGATAATGACATGACACGGAAAGGGATTGTGGGCTTGGAGGAGGGAGGTCCTGTGGAGTCCAAATAGGGATACAAGCAATATTTGACTACTCCTGTTGGGCTTTCACATTGTAGAGTCACTGCTGGCCTAACACTAGTGCTTCTGGTGCACTGTGATCCTGATAAGACCTGACTTTCTCACTCTGAGACTGTCATCTCACTCCTGATTCAGATATAACCTAATCCTACTCCTGCTGTAGGTGCAGATAAAGGCATTTAGTAGCCTTTAAAACAGCAAAAATCCTCAGCTAGCATTGATTCGAGGTCAGTCACCCCCACATCATGGTTAAAGCTTTTTACGGTCTGGGCTAGCATGAGGGACAAATAAGTAGAAACAGGTATTTTCTAAGAAGTGCAGCCTAGAAAAGGAAGAGCAGAGTAAAATTCAGCCAGGAGACAACAGTGAGGGGAGGGTTTCCTTCACCAACATATTCAGAAAAAATATTTCTATTGCCTAGAAATAGACACACCATCCCAGCTGCAAGTCACCGACGTCCAGGACAACAGCATCAGCATCAGGTGGCTGCCTTCAACATCTCCAGTCACAGGGTATCGGGTGACAGCTGTCCCCAAGAAAGGACACGGGCCCACAAAAACTAAAAACGTCCCTGCAGGTAAGAGCACACGTCATCTTCCCCAGATCTGTAAGAATGCAAGACTTGGACACTAAAATCTGTCTCCTGCTTGTAGCTTTTCTTGCCATCCTGCTGCCTTCAGCTGGGTCTCGTTCAGAAGAAGCTAGGGCAGATTTTTTTGCCCCAAAAGCTTCATATTTCTCTGACACCACTGGGCTGCAAGGGATTATTCTTGGCAACCTTGGTGTCTCTGAAAGGCACCTGCATTTCAAAGAAATGCCATTGGGTTTTGTAGCACCCAGCAAAAAGCTTCCTCTGAAATCCTTCTGAAGGTCACACAACGTGACCCTTGGTCGTAGCATGGACTCACTTACACACACTACAGGCTTGAGCTCGTTACTGTGGAACCTGCCAGGTCAGCCCTTGGGAACACAGTGCATTTTGTGGGATCAGCAGAGGTTAGCACTCCAGGATGCTTGTGATGCAGCTGGAGTTGTCTTGTCCCAGACAGTGATGAAAGCTGTGTTGTACCTCCTGTGCTAACCTGCTTTTTCAGCTCTGGGGCCTTTGAGCAGGTGCCTTGCTGTGCCCTTCAGAGCAGCAGGGTGCAAGCTGGAGGCAAACTCGGTTTGTCAATCCCATCTTGTTTTAATGACATTTATTCACGGTACAGCTTTTACCTTCAAGGTTACTTAGAGGGCAGTTCTTTGCTGTTCTTTCTAATGCTGTTTTTTTTTTTTTCCTGCCAGATCAAACTCAGGTCACTATTGAAGGTCTGCAGCCCACAGTGGAGTACATGGTCAGTGTCTACGCTCAGAACCAGAACGGGGAGAGCCTGCCCTTGGTTGAGACAGCCGTCACCAGTACGTATTTCACTTCACAGGGGCAAAACAAGTGTTGTCTGTCAATGTCTGAACCTCCCATGCAGCACCACATTCCCAGGGAAAGCAAAAGGCAGGGGCCTCCTCTCCAGGAGAACGCAAGGTGGTCTGCCCTGTGAGAAGTACTGTGCACCTGAAGTTGCAGATGCTGGCACAAAACACGGTCCCTCTGCCCTCAAGCACCGGCAAAATGCAATTTCTTGCCCCCTCGAAATGCTGCGCTTCTGATTTTCTTTCACTAAAGCCACAAAGTCTTTTGGGGTTTCGTTTGCCATCAGCCAATCAGTGGGTAAAATGTGCAAAGATCTCCTTTGAGGAGCTAGGTGGCAAAGGTGATTGCTCCTGAGGGACTGGGCTGGGCTTGGGAGCCCTTGCCCTGTGTGAAGAAGTAAGGGAAACCACAGGAGTTGTGTCATGAACTTGGGATGAGGCACTGCAGAGGAAAGGGAAGGCCAGTCCTGGAATTATTGTGTCTGCCTGGACTCTGGCCCCAGAGGACACAAGAGGGAACATGTGACTCAGGGATATCTCTGATGTGAAGTTCCTTTTTAGGGACACCTCTGGGCTAGGGAGTTGCCTGCATGTTAGTCCCTCTCTCAGGCTTGTATTCAAAACTGTAACTCAGCCCCAAATGTTACAGAATTGTCCTAAAGGCAACAGGAGCTACTCCATAGCCTTGCAGAGATGGGAAGAGAGTCCCCATCAATTTCAAACCAACAAACTCCTGGACAAAAATCACCTTTGCCGACTAGAAAACGTAGAAAATCAAAGATTATTATACTATGGCAAATAAGGAAGTTGAAACCTTGTAGAAAAGCATAATTTTGATCCAATATAAAAATAATATACCAGATCCTTCCATTTTGTGTAACAAGTGGGTATGTTTCTGTGGTAGCCACTCCAGGCTTCTGTGAACAAGGCTCACTTACCCTGCTATCTAGCACTGAAATCCCACCTTGCTGGGAAAATCTGATTAATTGGTCTAATTGGGAAGTGTGCCTGGCACCCAGTGGCACCTGTGGACATTCCCTGTGCACTCAATACAAAACTGAAAAATTTGTTCCCAACTGATTTTTAAAATATAATATACCGAGTAATTTCTTGATCAGTGTGTTAATTGGGTATTAATTTATGAAAGAAAACAGTGGGGCTGATTCTCCTTGGGCTGGCACTTTGCACAGCAGCTTACAGCAGTGCAGCATAAACCCAAACTCACTGAGTCAGGTGGGCTCTCTGGCTGCCTTCAGCACTAACAACCATGGGAGAAATGGGTCTGAAAAATTCCCATTTCTTTCTTTTTCTCTTGTCCATCCGCTCTAAGGTAGCTTAATGCTGTTAGAGTTGCCTAAAAGGTGTTTTGGGGCCAAAGAGACTCAAAAATAGGTAAGGATCGGTGTCCTGGCTGCTTTGAAGGTGGCAATGCAGATCCTTTTGGTTTCAGCAAGGCCAGGATCGCCTTCCTGCTGTCTGGCACACCCCAAACTCAGCCTCACGGGTGTAAGCACGTGTGCAAGGTGCAGCACAGAGGAGAATCAAGTACCCCCTTGCCACGCAAAACTGAAAACTGCTTTGCATGTGATGGAAATGCTTTTTATTTTGCTCGCACACGACCTGCTTTTTATCACGTAACCTCTTACCGTTAATTTGCCTAACAGACATTGACCGCCCTAAAGGACTAACATTCACTGAGGTGGATGTTGATTCCATCAAAATTGCTTGGGAAAGCCCGCAGGGGCAAGTCACCAGGTACAGGGTGACCTACTCAAGCCCTGAGGATGGAATCCATGAGCTATTGCCGGCCCCAGGGGGCGAAGAAGACACTGCTGAGCTGCATGGCCTCAGGCCAGGTTCTGAATACACTATCAGTATCGTTGCCATTTACGATGACATGGAGAGCCTGCCCCTCACTGGGACCCAGTCCACAGGTACACCTTCCACTACCCCCAGCAGGCCATGGCAGCAGGGGCTTCTGCCCCTTTGGGGAATGTGTGCTTCCATGTGCACCTGGAAACCTCCTGGGCAGCCCAGGGGGTGTGATTGCTCTGGAGATGTGGCTCAGTTGGTGCCAGGGAGCTGGTTGTGAGCAGGGTCAGCCTGCAGACACACTGGAGAAGGAAAGAAAGACAGCAGGATTAAAGGAGTAGACTCCAGAGAACAGAGGGATGTGTGTCAAGTGGTGTCCTGTCCCTTGTCAAGGAGCCTAATCCGTGGTGACCCGCCCTCTCACAACACTCTTGGTCTTGCCTTTGGGACATGGGGCACCTGCAGTCAGAGGTAGTTGCCAGCAACAGAGAGATGAGGGCAGCTTTCCTCCCCCAGGGATCTTGCTGTTGGAGGGGACCAAAGATCAGCAGGGAGAGCTAGAAGGTGCCCAAACCCTCAGGTCCCACAGAGCCTCCAGCTCCTTCACTGGCACTGCCCTCAGGACCATGGCCCACGTGCACGCCCGCACCCTGTGCTCACATCACCTCCACAAGGAGAGGGCATGCTCCGTTCTGGAGAGTCCCTTCTGTGCCAGACTGATCCCAGCCCATGGAGAATGCATCAAAAATTCCTTTGTGAGAAAGGAAAAGGAAGCTAATTGCTTGCAGTAAAATTGCTTCCAGCAATATGGAATCCATTGCTAAGCTTCCAGCATTACCAGATGCGACTTTATTACACAGGTAGCACCTGTGTAATAAAGGTCTGCTGTTCATTTGTGGATGAAAAGTTGGTGCTATAATTCCAGGGGTGGAATGAAGGCAGTGTTTGCCAGTGTACAGATTGCTGTGCTAAACTGCAGCAAAGTGCTGTATTGATGAAACAGCTGGCTGACTACCTGCCAGAAATGCAAATCTAGGACTTCTTCAAACCCACTCGCTGTGGTTTACCTTTTGTGGGCTGTTCAAAAGCATACTTGAAGTCATTCAGGACTTTGCATTGACTCTCAGGGGGCTTTAGAGCTCTGAGCAAAGCAAGAAGGGAGAATTGTTCTTTATTTCCACTCTATAAAACTGGAAAACTTCACAGCAATGTGGTGTAGTGGGCACTGTGGTAAGGGATATGTTTCCTCTGTTTACAGCCCATGGATTACCAACAGTAAGGCAGGAAAACACTTCAATGGATGCTCCTTCTTTTATGCAAACATTTATTTATAAGGATATCAGATGTGTTAGCTCATGAACAGGCTCTTGTGTGATGAGCCTTATGGCCACCACAGCTCTGCTTTTCCATTGCCTTGCTCTCTGTGTAGTAATTTACACTTGTGTAAGTGGCTGTAAAATGCTTCCCCTCTACATTTGCAGTATTTTGATATCCTCTCTGCAATTCCTGAGCCTGCTTCCTACTTACTTTTGTAAATCACCAGGAACAGATAGGGGCAAGTGAAGCAGGACTAAGCTATGAGCTGTGGGCTGAGAAGCAGAGACTGGTGGAATAATTAAACCAGCCTGGCCTACTGTAGATTTAAGCATCTCCCAAAGCCTAGAGGTTATATCATAGCAAATGTCATTGCTCTCTTAACTTCGGGGCCTGAGGCATCGATATCTCCTTATTTCTGCTGGAAAGTGTTACGTAGATTTGAGAATCTCCTCCTGAATACCCTGTCCCCTTCCACGGTGCTTTATGCCTGTGCTTGCAGAAGGCACACCACTTTCCCGGCCCAAACCTGTCTCACGTTCAGGAGAGCAGACTGTTTTCTCCAAGGCTGTCTTTTTTAAGCTAACCGTGTGCCAATCTGGATTTTTGCAGCAATTCCGCCTCCAACAAACCTGAGGTTCACTCAGGTGACCCCCACCAGCCTCACCGTCAACTGGAACGCGCCCAACGTTCGCCTCACTGGCTACCGAGTCAGAGTGAACCCCAAGGAAAAGACTGGGCCCATGAAAGAAATCAACCTTTCCCCAGACAGTACATCTGCAGTCGTGTCTGGACTGATGGTAATTTTTTTCTTTGGGTTGGGAGGAGGAGGTTTGGGAGAACTTGAAGCGATTGCCAATTCCTGGGTCAGGGACTTCAGTTGGAGCAGAACGTTACAACTCCTGAGGGTCTGACTGAAGCTGATGGCTGGTCAGACTGCAACTACTCCTCACTGTAGTTTTGTGAAAGGCGAGTAATTGGCCTGCTGGATCTGCATTCTTCCCCATCTCCCAGCACAGAGAGACTGGATGCCTTAATCAAATGCAAATTACCAGGTTCACAATCAAGAGTAACCCAGTAAAATGCTTTTACTCGTCTCTCACAAAAGAGGTCAAATAAAGGGATCTGAGGCAGAGGATTTCAAGCTGTGATACGAGAGCTCTGGCAGTCTCTTTCCTATTTTTAAGACATCTGCAAAATGTAAGTTAAAAACGCAGGTCTTTTGTGAGTAGGCTTAAATTTGCTATATAGCCATCTTCTCCACTGGAAACATTTCAGGAGTTCCTGAACTGGAAAAGGTTGAAAATCACTGCTTTTATGGCTCCTGCAATCTTAAAAAGCTACTGATCTGTTTTTAAGGAGTTTTATGAATCATTTTCAAAAATGAGCCTTAAAAAACATTCTAATCTAAGTGGACTCATGGTCTGATGGAGTCAAGGACAAAAAAGCCACGCTGTAACTTCCACCATTCTTTTATTCACAGCAAGAGCCACCTTATCATCGTAAATGGCATCCATTAGCCCTGGGAAAAATAGGAGGGAAATTAGGGTTTTTTCCTGAAGAATCAGCTTTGAAGCACAGATTCCAAGATGAGGGATGACAAATAAGATTTTTCTGGGATTTCTTCTGCTCCTGAGTGTGCTCATGTGTGCTACTCGTATTACCAACAGCACTATCAGGGTCCATGTCTCCTGTTTTATTACAGCTGGAAATAATTAGAATTATCCCATCAATCCATCCCTGATTTGAGTTACTTTAAGGTTTCATGCTTCAGTGACTGACAAATGTGGTTCCACCAAACCCTGAAGAAGGGCAGGAGCATTTCCACCGTGCCAGGTCCTTCTCCCAACGCTGTGTAACCTTGTCCATTCCAGGTAGCAACCAAGTATGAAGTGAGTGTGTATGCCCTGAAGGACTCCCTGACCAGCCGGCCAGCCCAGGGCGTGGTCACCACTCTGGAGAGTAAGTAGTGACCTCCCCCGGTGACCAGTTAGTCCTGTGTGGGTGCAGAGGCCGGGATCCTGCTCTGTGTCAGAAGTGGGCGCTGTACAAAGCTCCACAAGCACTTGGCTGGCAGGATTCACGGTCCCCACCGTACTGACAGGACATGTTTTCCTCCTGGTGCAGATGTTAGTCCCCCTCGCAGGCCCCGTGTGACAGATGCCACCGAGACAACCATCACCATTACCTGGAGAACCAAGACTGAGACCATCACTGGTTTCCTGGTTGAAGCTGTTCCAGCCGGTGGCCAGAACCCTATCCAAAGGACCATCAGCCCTGAAGTCAGGAGTTACACTATCACTGGTAAGGGGGGGCTTCTGCAGGTGCAGGGCCTACCAGGGGCATATCAGATTCTTGGACTGTAATTGAATTTCCTTGAGGAGAAATACTACAGGAACAAAAGGAGGGAAAAAATACGAGTTATAAAGACTAGTCTCCAAGAAGAGGTTGTTAAAGACCTTCTGATGGATTAGCTAACATTTATGTTTCATTTTAGGCTTGCAGCCTGGCACCGACTACAAGATCTACCTTTACACTCTGAACGAGAATGCACGCAGCTCTCCAGTAGTACTTGATGCCTCCACTGGTAATGATCTTGTCTGACTTTTCTCCTCATGTTAACACATAGTACCACATATGATCTATTAGAAGTTGCCTCTATCTGATCACATTCCGTGTTTACTGTGACTTAGAGCGATATATTTTACTCCTGAGTTTGAGAAGGGTGTCGAGCAGATAGTAAAGAATCTGCTGGTCTTTGCTGCGCTTGACTTGTTTCCTTTTGTTTTCCCCCAGCTATCGATGCTCCTTCTAACCTGCGCTTCCTTACAACCACAAGCAACTCCCTCCTGGCTACCTGGCAGCCTCCCCGAGCCAAGATCACCGGCTACATCATCAGATATGAGAAACCCGGCTCGCCCGTCAAGGAGGTTCTGCCTCGCCCTCGGCCTGGCACCACCGAGGCCACTATTACTGGTAAGTGTCTGTTTTGTCTGGGAGCTCTTCACCTGGAACACCTAAATTTGAAGAGAAAGGGAAGGGGAAGGCAGAATTATAAAATGTTTTGGTGGTCAACTGATAGTAAGAGACAGTTTTGTTCCCTTATGGTGGTTTCCAGTGCCAGACGGTGGTTTTGTGACCACACGTGTCCTACAAACACATTACACTTCACTGATCATTCAGCCACCCTGACTGAACAACCCAGATGATCGTTTCTACTGTCACCACAGTTGTCATCCTGTCAAGGAAAACAGGCCCTGACTGTGGCACCCTGCCAGTCACACCTGCTGGACTCGTTATGTTTGGGTCTGTGATCCCAGCTGATGTGGTCAGATTTCAAACTTGCTCTGAGAACCAGGAGGCTGAGCTCTCTGTCCTGCCCTGAAAACCTCAGATCCAAAATGCACATACCCTACTGTAGCCATACCCACCTCTCATGCTGCCTCAGATCTCACACGTAATCATAAGAGAAAAGCAACTCTTCAGATTAGGATGGTTTCATGTCCTTCCTCCCTCCCTAGGTTTGGAACCAGGCACTGAATACATCATCTACATCATTGCTGTGAAGAACTCTCAGAAGAGCGAACCGCTGGTTGGCAGAAAAAGAACAGGTAAGACAAAGCTGTGGATTGCTGTGTGCCAACGGGAGATGCTGTTTTCCAGTTGCAGAGTGCAATGTCAGGACTGAAATGATAATAGTTTTTAAAATATCCTGTTCACCCATGCCATGTCTTTTCTGTTGAGTCAAATAGGCTTTGTAAGAAGGTTTTTCTTTATAGGATGCAGGAGGTAACGATTCTGAAATTACAATAACTGCATTTAGCTGTGCTTGAACACTAAGAACAGAACAATGTGCTTGGTGCTGGATTCTTGCCTGGGTACCTACTTGATAATGAAATTAGAGGTGACGCTCACATTACTGCCTCCCACATGATGGCATCAAATGCAGAATCCATTCATTTGTTGCCTGTTGCATTTCTTTACTCTGCAACCTTCACAGTATGAGACTGAGATGTCTGTAGTGAGCAAAATACCTGCTAGGTATTTAAATGTGACCAAGGAGCTAATTTCTTCCTGCACACCAGTGATTCCTCTTAAACTGATAACCTGTGACTATCATCTGTAATCATGTGTGATAATTTATTCTCAATCTGAGCAGCGGTGGTGGCTTCTTTGGGTTGCAATGTTCAAAACTGTTGCTCAGCTGTATAAAAATTTCGTGCTGACACACTTCTTATGCCTGAATGTATGAGAGATGTACATATATTTATATGGTATATATATAGAGAGAGAAATTAACTTTACAGGTCATAAAAAGTGTGTTGCATGCTGGGATGATTGCTAATATTTGCTGCTTGGAGCGGTGTGCAGCACCCACCGCAGCTGTTTAATTTGCCACTGTTGATTTGCACGCTTTGCTTTACGGCTCCAACCTTTCTTTGGCCAGATGACCTCCCCACCTTGATTACCAGACCACACCCCAACCAGCCCGACATCCTGGACGTGCCTTCCATCGACGAGGGGACCCCCTACCTCACAAACAACAGGTATGACAATGGAAACGGTATCCAACTTCCAGGCACCTCTGGGCACCCGCAGACAGTAGGACACCAGGGCCAGCAGGTCTTCTTTGAGGAGCACGGCTACAGGCGGCCCGTGCCCACCACAGCCACTCCCCTCAGGCCGGGGTCGAGGCGGCCGCTGCCCAGCGTGGACGAGGCCATCGAGATCCCGGGGTACCAGGTGCCCATCATCGTGGAGCCCTCCTACCCTCACTCCCGCGGGCCCCGGCGCAACGACACCGCCGGCCAGGAAGCTCTCTCTCAGACCACCATCTCCTGGAGGCCGCTGCTGGAGAGCTCCGAGTACATCATCTCCTGCCAGCCCGTCAGCCAGGACGAGGACACGCTGCAGGTAACTGCGCTGGCTGGGCAGAGCCTCGCCTGGGCCAGTGAATTCTCTCAGGAGAGCAGTCCCTTGGCTGTGCTGAGGCAGTGGCAGTCGGAATTAGCTCGAAGAGTCTGTTTTAACACATAGCTGAGACCAGGAAGGATAAATGCCTCCCTCCTCTCCTTCGTGGAAAAGGCTACAGGACAAAACTGCTAAACCAGAAAGCCTTGAAATGCTGTCAGCACCAACATTTCACCAGGGAAGAGGGCAGTCAGGGAGCTGAGTGGGAGTTTCAAAGACTGAGGTGCTGCTTCTCCAAGCCAGAGACTCCTCCTATGTGTCCCTTGGTTTCTGTCTCCCTGGAATGGCAGTAATAACATACCCCTCATGATCTAGAGTCCACAGTAGCCAAGTTTAACTTGGTATGAAGTTCTCAGAACATCTAAGGGGAATGGTCTGGCTCCAAGACAGTCATACAGTTCAGCCTATACACTGTCTTTCCTGTGAGAGAGGCAGCACCTAAAGAGTGTTCACTCCTCCCTTTCCAGTGACCTGGCATTGTCTCTTCTTGCAGTTCAGGGTTCCTGGCACTTCTTCCAGTGCCACGCTCACGGGTCTTACAAGGGGGGCCACCTACAACATCATCGTGGAAGCCCTGAAGGATCACCGGAGGCAGAAGGTGCTGGAGGAGGTGGTCACAGTTGGCAATACCGGTAAGGAAAAGCCTTACAGAGTTTGGGTGAACCTGTGCTGTCCCTGCCTCATTTCCCTTACCCAAGGCAGCCTACCTGGTGCCCAGGCTTGAGAGTTCAGAAAGGAAACCTTTCCTGGTAAGGAGAGTTTATAGCAGGACACTGGGACAAGTGATTTGTGAGGTCCACTGGTTTGGGATAACAGACGCACTCACTGTGGGACCAGAGCTATTCTGATGTGCTGTCTAATCACAAACAATGTGCTTTGATGCTCCACAAACTCCTTAAGAGAGAGACTAAGAGAGCTGGTATTTGCTGCTCTTGAAGGGCGTCTGGGATCGTGGCTGGAGTCGCAGATTCCTGCCCGGCTGCTTATCTGCCCTGTCAGCCACTTCCCACTGCTGCTGTTATCCAGCAGGCCTGTAGACCATCTCAAAGGCAGGGCTAGCAGCAGGGCAGGCTGCCCACACAGATGCTGATTAAGCACCAACAGGCAGCATTTAGAAGCCATGTGACCAACCACAAGTACTTGTGGTCTGAGACAGCACTTCCCTCAGCTGGAGAACCCAGAGCCCACACACCCCCCCTGTGGGACCTGGGGCTGCTCAACAGCCCTCTTCTCCTCCTGTGTGTATTTTGAGGTCAAAAAGAAGAGGAGGAGAGGACAGGAGAAGAGGAAGTGAAGAGATAAGAGTTTATTTTCTCCATCCATTCAGTCACTCCATGCAGCTTCCTCCTGCCTCCACCTCCCTTGGAAATAAGGCTGGTTTTCTGCTTTCAGCACCCCAGTCTGCCCAAAACCATTAACTTCATCATCACACACTGAACTGGTGGTTGTAAAACACCCCCCTGCCAGTCAGGGCACACACCTAAGGTGAAAAATCACTGTCCAACAGCATGGTCTGCTCTCCTTCTCCCATCCACTTGCCAAGAGCTGGAACCTGCAGCGCCCCAAAAAAGTGCACATGCACCTCCCAACCCCCTGCTGTTCCCCAGCATCTGATAGTATATTCCTTGTAAAAGCAGGAATCAGATTTGCAGGGTCAGACTGTTGCTCTCCAGCAGCAGATGCAGAAACTCTCACTTGCTTGAGACTTGGCAAATGAAAGTGAAAATAGCCTTCATGCCAATTTTTTTTTTTTTTTTAATCATTCAACTGCTGTGGCACATGCAAATAGAAAATGAATCCCAGGGAGTCTGGACTGCTGACAGAACCATCAAGTGCATGCCCATGGGGCAGCTCCATTACTGCCAGGGGATTGTAAGAAGAAAAAAAATTGTCTATTCAGTGAAAATCGTTCTGTGTTCCAGTAGTTCTGTTGCTGAGTGTGATGAGCGTTTCTTCTCTTTTTGTTGCAGTGTCTGAAGGACTAAACCAGCCAGCTGATGACACCTGCTTCGATACTTACACGGGCTCCTTCTATTCCATTGGCGAGGAATGGGAACGCTTATCCGAAACCGGCTTTAAGCTCTGGTGCCAGTGTTTAGGCTTTGGCAGTGGCCATTTCAGATGTGATTCTTCTAGTGAGTAGCTTGCTCTTAACCATCCCTCTCTCCAATCCAGTCTCCCTGAGCACTAGTGGCATGTTTGACAGAACCAGCCTGATCCAAACATGAGGTGAAGGAATGTGGAATCTGAAGTATTTAAACCCAAGCAGCGTTTTGCATCGTGGGAAGTGCTGGCAAACTTTGGTTGTCTCTGACCTGCCATTCACTGCACCAGCAGTGATGGATATTGTACTGATACATTAATTTTCACCCAAGTTAAATGTTTTATTTTCCCTACCCTTGCCAGGCAAGGTAATATGTAAAAGTGAGACTGGCAAGACACCCTAGTGACAGTGTCTGAGTAACCGTTTGAAACAACAGCTTTGAATATCAAGTTGAGGTCGGATCTTCATCTCCTGACTGTACACATTGTTACAGTGGGCCAGACAGAAGTGGCGTGGATGTCAGTGGGTGTTACAGCCAGTCTGGTTTGCTCTGCAGGCAGCCTTTGCAAAGCATCTTGCAAAAACCAGTTTTCTAATTTTCCAACGCTTCTGCCCAGGGCACTAAGTTTTATTCTTCGCAGGACTGTGGTTTACATGGAAAATTGTCAGACTTGATGTAAGGGAATGGAACAAAAGTCTGTGATTAAGCAGTTTAACACAACACATACCCAACTAATTGAAATTAGGCTTTTCAGCTGTGGGATAAGCTCAGCGAAGAGGATATTTCTGCAATTTGCATAGGCTCAGAGGAGTGACTGCAGGAAAGACTCTTATTTTACAGGATTAATATTTATATTTCATTATTTGATACACATGGCTTACCCACTGTGTCTTGCAGCCTCTGTGATACAGTTTATACTGGGTGTTTGCTCATAAAAAGAGTATTTAAAACATTTTTCTATCCCTTCCTGCCCCATGTCTGTTAAATCCCCTTTCATTTCTCCTCCTTCCCTGTTAACCAACCCTCCTCTCCCCACTCTTTGTCACATCCTACCTACTCATTTCCTCCTGGGGACTTACATGAGGTGAAAAGATTCCTTCTCCTGCCCTTTGGTTGGCCCATGAGACAATGCCAAGCTGTTTCCCTCCTGCTGTGCCACTGCAGCAGGTGGGATAACTCCTGCCTCTTGTTGCTCTGCCTCCCCCAGAGTGGTGCCACGACAATGGAGTGAACTACAAGATTGGGGAGAAGTGGGACCGGCAAGGGGAGAACGGGCAGATGATGAGCTGCACCTGCCTGGGCAATGGAAAAGGAGAATTCAAGTGTGAACCTCGTAAGTCTCTTTGTGATGTTCATTTGAGTTCCTGTTCAGGAAATGTCAGCATCTCAGGCCTGTGCCCATCAACTTTTGGCCCTGCCGTGGGGGCAAGCACAATATCAGCGTGTCTGATTCAGGCTGAGCTGGTGACACCAATCTGTTCTCACTAGGGCTGAAGGAATAAATCAGCCCAATTCCTGAGCTTGAAAAGAAGAAAACCCTTCTCTTGTGAGCTCAGGTCACAGGCACACTGCCTGTGGCCCTGGAGCTGCCCACCAGGGACACGTCACTGCACTGAGTGCTGTGGATCACCCCAGGTGGACTCCTCTGCAGGGCCTGTGGCTTGAAGCTCCTCTGGACTTCATGCTGGGATTTAAAGTGCATTGCTCTTGTGAGGGCAATAGCCTCATGTTCTAGTTAAAAGTGTCTGAAGAGCTGTAAAAGGACTGCTGTTCCCCTGCCCACCCGTGAGCCTCTGATGAGAGCACTGGCCGTGGGTTCCCCTCTCATCACCAACTGCTCTGAGAACGCTTAAAGCCAAGCACAGGCCCCACAGTGAGCTCTGCCTGTTCCTCCACAGATGAGACCACGTGCTATGACGATGGGAAGATGTACCAGGTTGGAGAGCAGTGGCAGAAGGAGTACTTTGGGGCCATCTGCTCCTGCACTTGTTACGGAGGACAGCAGGTAAGGAGCAGGGATGGGACAAGCTGAACGTAGGGAATGGAGAGAGAGGCTGTGCTGGAGTGCAGTTCTAAGACTGCTGGGTTTTAGGTCATGGAAAGGGCCAAAACAGGCCTATATAAGAAAAATAATTAATAGGAGAGCTTAAGTATTTGCTGCATGGTATAAGATGGGAGCAGCCTCACTGGTGTTGGTGGCTCTGTAGGCGCATGTAGGAGTGTGGATGAATTAATAGCTTTACGCTGAAGGATGGTAGATCTAGATTAGATATTAGGAAGGAATTCTTCCCTCAGAGGGTTGTGAGGCCCTGGCACAGGTTGCCCAGAGAAGCTGGGGCTGCCCCATCCCTGGAAGTGTTCAAGGCCAGGTTGGACAGGGCTTGGAGCAACCTGGGATAGTGGAAGGTGTTGCTGCCTGTGGCAGGGGTTTGGAATGAGATGATCTTTAAGGTCCCTTCCAAGCCAACCCATTCAGTGATTCTCTGAGTCCTGGCAGCTCCTTGCCCCCCTACCAGTGGGGTCTGACGGGTACGTTGTGTCCTTGCAGGGCTGGCGCTGTGACAACTGCCGCAGACCCAGCGTGGAGGTGGCCCCCGAGGGCTCTGCTGGCCACACCTACACACAGTTTACACAGAGATACCACCAGGCCACGAACACCGTGAGTACCCTTTCCTTCTCTGCCCTGTGTTACCGTGAGCCTGGTGTCTGGCACAGCTCTGGGGGGTCCGTGCAGAGCCGAGGGTGAGAGCAGCTCCGGCTTCTGCTCGGCCAGGGGTGCATGAGGGCACTGAGCCAGCCAGCACTGCACAGCACATCTGCATGAGCCCCCCCCACCCCTCCACACACACTGAGCGCAGGATCCGGTTGCATGCTCCGAGGTGGTAGTGCATGGAGAGATTCCCAAGCCTTCCCTTGCTGCCGTGAGCCGACCGCGCGCTTTGCGCTGGGAAAAGCGAACAGCGACGATTCCCAGCCCAAAGCGCGGCAGGGCCGTGTCCGTCCTCCCGGGATGGAGCACTAACCAATTTCCTTCCCTCCCGACAGAACGTCAACTGCCCCATTGAGTGTTTCATGCCCTTAGATGTACAGGCAGACACACAGCAGCCACGGGGAAAGTAACAGCGAGCGACACTCCCGGCGGCAATGGCAACAGACAAACCAAAGCATAAATACCCATGTGCCACGGTCACCACCCAAACTGGAGGGATGCTAGCAAATCTGCATCTTCTGAGAATGGCCCTCTGCTCTGGAGCCATTTTCCCAGCTTAAGCTCAACTCACAGCTTCTCCAAGCGCCACTCTTGGAGTGTTTCAGACTTTTCTCATGATTGATAGCGATTGTCTTGGTTCTGCCCAAGGTGTTGAATGCCAGTCAATATTTTCAAATTTAAAGGAGGGAAAAAAAAAAAAAAAAAAAAAGGAGGGGGAGAGGTGCTAAATCACGAATTTGGTGGGGGATCAAAATATTGAGGATGAGGGAGGGTGTAGAAATTCAAGGTTCCCATGCTATGCAAAGAACATTTGAGTACAACATTACTGAGGTTTAGGGATAGGAAAGTCCACCAAACACTTCTGCTTTCACATAAGCGTGCAGCCAGCAATAAGATAGGAACAGCAAATCCAATCACTGTGATATTTAAAATATGCACAGTCCTAATCCTTTCTCGATGATCCTAGTATTTTTCTAGCTGTATCTTTATATCTCATACTGTTATTTATCAGTTTTGTTCCCCTGACCTTCAAGTGTTTTTATATGGGAATAAAATGTACTGAGGACACTTAGTATGCAGTTGACAAAGAGGAATTTGGTGTAATTATGATCAGTGATTATTTTTATACTGTAAGTGCCAAAGCTTTACTACTGTGGAAAAGAAAAAAAAACAACTCTTTTAATAAAAAGATTTACAAACCAGACATATAGTTTAAGTGATTCTCTCTGCTACCATGGAATTTAGGATGAAGATGATTATGCAGAGCGGGATTATGCAGAACGGGATTATTCTGAGCGGGATTATTCAGAGCTGGAGTAACAGTGCCTTGACACAAGATGGAACAAACGCCCCAAGGAAGCATGAAGTAAACCTCAAGAGAATATTGGTAGAGCAGCTCGTTAATTAAAGGCTTGCAGCTGCACCCCCTGCCCCTGTAGAGCGCAAAGACAGTGAGTAGGTCCAGGCTTGCTTTGGGGCAACAGCGGGAAGGGGGGGAAAGGAAAACAGTCCCTGCTTTGCACATGAACTGAGGTAGAGATGGTCCTAATCCAGCCAGACACCTTCATACCTGGAATTAAATAAGCTTTCAGTGGTTGAGTTGCCAAAAGGAGCGAGACCGTCCCAACCTGTGACGTTGATGTGTTCAAGGATTCAGAGCCCAGCAGGGGACAGGCACCACCCGTGTCCCTGCCTGTGCCTTGGGGGCTCCTTTCCCATCTCCTGTGCTTCTACCTCATGGGACGGGGAGGGAGGTGAATGAAACTCCCCTCCACACCCTTTTTAAAACAAAGCCAGTCTTCTTTAGAGCAAACCAAGTCAGCAGTGAGTCCCTTTTGCTTGTGCTGCCGCTGCTGCCCCTGCCTGTCCAGCCTTTGCAAACGCAGAGCCGGGGCAGGGAAGGTCCTGCCGCGATCGCTCAGCCCCGTTCCCGCCCCGCTGCACACGCACTGTACTGCTCAGGGCAGGGGATTCTCTGCATTCACCGAATAAAGCATCACGTGAAAAGAGAATCTGGCTCCTTGACATGAGAAACACACCTGCCAGGTGCCTTCGGGGATTGCTGTTCATAGAACAACCCAAACATTTACAGAGCGTGGTGATTGCAGCAGCAATCAGCTCTGTCCCACTACTCTTCCAGAGCCAAATGAGCCCCTAAAATACAGGAAATCTAAAACTGCCTAGACAGAGAGGCACAGAAGAATACTTTCCCATTAAACTAGATTGCTATTTGGTTTTCCCAAGTGAGAGCTACATATTTTGGACCAGAGACAAATTGCAAACTTTATAGTCACTTTGTCACTAATTCATTCATTCACACACAGGAATTGCCCAGCAGAAAAGGAGTCATAATCCACCTCATCTCTGCGCTCCAGTGTCACAGCTCTTGTAACAGCAGCAAACATCTCCCCTTCCCCCCAGGAACCATTTCAAGATAAAATGATTTAAACAGCCCATTTACCCAAGCTCCCTGCAGAGGCTTGTCCGTGTCTTAAAGCACACAAAGGTTTACCCTGTTGATAATTTCTGGGTTTTTTTTTTTTACATTGCTGACAATTTATTCTTAACATTCAGTAGTGCAGTGCTGGGTATTTTGTCACAGCTACATCTGTTTTCAGCCCCATTTGAAAAGCACTAGCAGAGTGCAGCACAGAGGGCGTGGTACCTGTGAGATCAGAGGTCTCAGTGACACATCTCCTTCTAGAAACCACCAGCAGCACAAGGAACCAAGGTTTTTGAGGGTTCCCATCCTTCCCCCAGGCCCTACTGCATGGAGTGGCCACAGAACAGCAGCTGAACCTTTAAAACAGGCTTGATTTATATCCACAATCCACTTGAGCCCCAAGGTAACTAGCCCAGGAACAACCACAGTCAGGGTCTGTACTCCAGGAAGGAGTCCTGGGGTGGCTGGAGGGAAAAAATAAATAAGAAAAAAAAAATCTTCTACTACTGCCTGCCAAGAGCAAGAACGATCCCTCCCTGCTCCCCTATTTCCTTCCATGCTTTGGGAGCTTCATAAGGGACTCTATGGCCCGTCACAGCCCTTTCTTACAGAGAACCACTCTCAGAGCTGCAGGGCAACTCTCCTTCCAGGGGAAGGCTTTGTGCTGGTTGAAATTGCCACTGCAGCTCAAGTGACAGGGCACTCCCTGGGCATTCCTGGGAAGTCACCTCACACCTGGAACTAGACCAGAGGTTTTTATCAGCCTTCATCCAGACCACTGAGGCAGGGTCGTCAAGGGCACTGGTTTGGGACATTGGACAATTGGGTGCAATTCCCCCACTTGGACAACTCCTACATGTCCTTTATCCTCATGACAGGCACAGCAGGAGGCAAAATCACCCCGCCAAGTATGCTCAGATAGGCCCCAGAGAGACATCACCTTAGTGAGACATTTACTATCTCATGCAGAGATCTCACCTGGAAGGTTAGTACCTATTAACTCCCATCAGTAGATTAACCAGTGCCCTAAGGACAGCAAACAAAGAGTCAGTGGGAATACACAGACCAGGAGCTGCCAGGTTCTTATTACCAGTCACTGTTTTAGCCAGTGCTTTTGAAGATGCAGGCAAAGAATGGACTAAGAGATTCCCCAGAGAACCACACAGCAGGGGATGTGCCAGCTACAGCCAAAACATCACCACAGAAAAGGCATGTAAGGAAGAGTTTTGACTCCTCTGGGGAAGAAAGAGTCCAAACCCAACTCCTAAAGTATAAAAAAGATGGTAGAATCCTCTACTTGTCCTGTGTGAACTCTGATCTGAACTCCTGGTATATGCACGGAGCCCCAGACTGCCTCACACAAAGACCTGCTCCCCTCTCCTCCCGGGGAAAGGGGATAATGGATTAGAAGCACCTGGGGAAAACTACCTGCTGACTCAAAAAAAACAAGAAGCCACCTCAGTTCAGTGTAACACAGGTTTTGATCAGCCCAGTGAGAAGCTGGGCAGAAGCCAGGCTTTCACACCATCCCACAGGCCAGGCTATGAATTAATAAAGGCTGGGCTATAATCTACTGCAGAAATACACCTTTCTCCCAAGGACACAGTATTTGGATGGCACAAGACCACTGCACACAGCTGACAACCGTAAGTTTATTTGCAAAAGACACCAATTTTCTACGTTGGAAGGCAATTCCAGTGCTCCCTTCTCTGGTAAGATGGGCAGAGACCTCTCTGCAGAGCTGACCAACCCCTGCTAAGCACAGACTGCCGGTACTTCCCAGTTAAGGCACTGATATTCCATCCCTGCTGCTGGTGAGGGTGTGACCAGAGCGGACTGAGCCCCGGCTCAGTGGTGGAACAGCCGCAGGTTGGTGTGGATCAGGGTTATCCCCAGCTCGTTGCAGGCATCGATCACAACGTCGTCAGCAGCAGAGCCGGACGGGGCAGCGATGAACTGTACTCCACTCTGCACACACACAGGGGAGAGGGTCAGAGGATGGAATACCAAAATCCCCCTTGGAAGGAGCTGGCAGCCCCAGTCCTTCACCCGCATCCCACCAAACAAACAAAGGCTTCCATCGCCCAAAGCTGCTCCTCAAGGGAGCAGGACGTTCACCACTCAGAAATAAAGACTAAAAGGGTGACAGGCCTTGTCTTGATATTCCTAAATGGTTTAATAAACTTTAATCCTCTGTTCATCCGAAATGAGCAAACTGACAATGGCTGGATAATTACTGTCCATGTGAAGCCAGGAACACTCTTCCCAGGATGTGCTATCCTAGTCAGCAGTCCAGGACTTTCTCCAGCAGTTCCCACAAAAGGGACTTGTGAGGACTTTCCTCAGCAATCCACACAAAATGAAAAGGAGAAGCCATTGCCTGGAGTCCCCCCAAAACATCCCAGCCCTGCCACGACTTACCCGCTTAGCCCTGTCGACGTTATCCCTGAAAGGGAAGAAGGCATCGGAGCTGAGGGACACAGCAGACAGCTTGGCAATCCACTGCTTCTTCTCCGCTTCTGTCAGCTGCTTGGGCACCTCCTCAAACAAGGCCTGCCACTTCACCAGGTCCTCATCCTGCAGGAACAAAACCCAGCTCAGCCCCAGGGCCGGGGGCTCCCGGCATTCCCCTGCCAGGGACACCACGGGGATGAGCCACGGCATCCCCCGACACCCAGCTCAGCTGGACTTCTTGCTCCACAGCTCTGCTGCTGGGAACTTCACACCAGGGGGCTTAAAATTCAAACTGGGAACACTTTACCACCATCAGCTCTTTTGGCATCCTTTTAACTCCTTTCCTTCCCCCTCCTCACATCAGGGCTTGAAGCGTTCCTTCTCCCCCCTTTAATTCCAAGATGCTCTGCCTGGCCTGCCAGCAGCATGGTAAATGCCAGCACACACAAACAGGGTCTGGTAGATGACTTAACACATGGCAAACGGCAGCTTGGTTTATGATTCACCTTCTGAAACAGCAACTGCTCCTGTTCTTGCCCCCTTAAACTGCTCACAGAGATGATTCACAAGGTCACAATCCAGGCCTTGGCTTTTGATACTTAAAAAGGACATACTATTTTCTTGTCTAACTGTTGCCTGTAAAGGGGGAGGTCAGAAGGATTCTGACAATCCAAAATCCCACACAAGCAAACAGCTCCATGTGAGAAGGTGCCACTGGCAGATCAGGGAGGGCTGGAACATCAGCTGAAGGTTTAACCCATCCTCACTGCTGGGAAGAGCCATCTTCTATTACGACACTCAGGCCAGGCTTAAGTCCTGCGAAAAGCCTTTGTTTGGCAGAGGCTGGAGCTGCGGGGAAGGCTCTCGGCCGGCCCTCACCTCTCCGATGGTGCCGGTGACGTACTGGTCGATGGCGTTGGAGATCTCGGCTCTCTTCACTCCCGCCTTGAACTTCATGGAGAGCACGCGCGGGTGGTGCCGCAGCCACCAGTTGTTGGCCTTGTCCCCGGCCAGGCGAGTGCAGTGGATCCGGGACTGCTGCCCGGCCCCGATCCCGATGACCTGGAGCACAGGGATGCAAACACAACCTCACCTCGCTGCACAGACACCACTCAGAGCTGCATTCCAGCCAAGCCATTAGGGAAGACATCCCACAAATCAGCTGCTCCCCATCAAAGGGGACAAACAGTGTAGGTAATTAGTGAGGAAAACTTGGGAAATACCTGCATCCCTTATCCTGTATATTTGGTTACAGGGCCAGCTCCCCGCACTGCTGACTTACAGAACTCTGCTGAGCTCACAGTCACTCTCAAAACACCACGTTCTTTCACCCTTCTAAATAACACAGCCCCAGCCATCAGAGTCATGCTGTCAACCTCAGGAGAGTGAGACAATTATGGTTTTAAGGCACAGCAAAGTCCTGAAGGTCACAGAAACAAACGTGACTGCCAAGAGCTGGAAAAGGGCACTTCAGTCAGAGCACTAATGTGTGAGCCCAGGTCACCCAAACACCACCATCCCTCCTGGTTAGCCAGGCAAGCACAGCTCAAACAGGTCAGCTGAGAGAGCACTGGTGAGGGGGCAATTTGTCTGTCAAGGCTGATGAGAAAGTAAATCCACTGCTCACTCAGGAATGCCGGTCAGTGGCACCATTACAGCCCAGGAATTGTCAGGGCCTGGGGGCTACCACACATTTCCCACACTGCCACCTGCCAGAGTCCAGGAGTGTTAAAACAGCTGCTGCCAACCTTATTTCATAGCACTTGTCCTCGATATCAAACAGACCTTTGCTTCAGGAAGCAAAAATCACAGAGTGGTTTTTTCCTCAAGGAAGCTGCTATGAAAATACGTTATTTGCTCAGCTTCTGTTTGCTTTTATCGGGCACTTTCTCTGGAGTTCTCTCTCATCAGATGTGTATTCTCAGGTACAGTATAGATTAAAATATGTAGAGGCTTTTTAAGTGCTAAGATAATCAGAAAACAAGTCTCTCTCCATTTCCTGCTCCTGTGAAGCCACAGCTGAACTGTTCACCAGCCTGTTCTCATGGGGGCTGCTCCAGGGACGTGGTGTTGAGGCTGCTGGTGCTACCTCAGAGTTTCCAGCTCAGACTGGGACAGATGGTAAAGCTGTAAGTGGAAGGCTGCCCTCAAAGGAATGAATCATTTGTCTTCCCATTCACCAGGACACAGTGACTTCACCTCTTACCAGAACCATTAAACAAGCTGCTGGACACAGTTCCCCCAAGGAGCAAATGAGAGCCTTGGGCTGCTATCAAACATAATCTGCTCAGCCATAACTGAGGTCATCAGTGAGTAACAAACCCACAAGGATGCCGGTGCTGCCATAAATACTGAACAGATGCACAGCTTCTTATGGGTTAGTGGCACCCTCCTCCCAACAAACTCTCCTGATATCCAACCTCTGCTCTCACATCCACCCAGTTAAACCCTTGAGCTTGCAGGGGACCCTGCACCTCAAAGCAGCTCGGTACCAGCTGCACCCTGGTGGATTCCCTCATCCACTGAGGTTACCCTCTCTTCCTGGACAAAAGAGAGGCTGGCTGTGTCACACAGCACACCATTCACTGCCACTCAGCCCTTAAGAGGGGGACTAGCAAGCCAGGCTGGGCTAGAGCAGAAATTTTTAGCTGGGGATGCAGATGGTAGAGAGTAACAGACTGGTACCAGAGAGTAGCAGGGGCCAAAATACCATGAAACATTCCCAAGTTTCTAAAAACTGTGATGTCCAGGGCCCTTTCCCAGCCAGAATGATGCCTCATCTTCCTCTCGTCCTCGTGACCTGTGGCCTCACACTTTTGAGATGGAACAGGGTGCTGTCCCACCTGTCAGTACCTGAGCAGATGCTCAAAAAGAGCCTTTCCCTTTCTCCTGTGAGCCACTCAGAATATTTCACATTTTTTGTGACCTAAATTTTGTCAAAAGATGCATAACTGAACTCTGGCTTGTATCCAACAACTCCAAAATGGCAGGAACTTTGTAATTCAGCCGATCAAAGTGATGTATCCTGTAAAGTCTTTACAGGCATCCCCGAATCGACAGAGATGTTGTCTGCAACACATGGACCTCGTTTTATCACAACAGCTTAGCAGGCAAGAGAAGAAAAGAGCTGCTTCTCTGTGCCTCCCTCTGAGGAGCACATGTTGTTCCAGAAGGAAGTTCACAGTTACAGCCCAGGAAGAACACGCTGGTAGGAAGAACATGCATTTCACTGGAAAATGCTGATCCAGGGAAAGAAAAATCTTTTTTTTTTTTTTTTTGATAGAAAAATATGGGCATAGAACATAGAATAGTTTGGGTTGGAAAGGACCTTAAATCTCATCTCGTTCCACACCCCTGCCTTAGGCAGGGACGCCTTCCATTATCCCAGGTTGCTCCAAGCCCCATCCAACCTGGTCATGAACACTTCCAGGGATGGGGCAGCCACAGCTTCTCTGGGCAACCTGTGCCAGGGCCTCCCCACCCTCACAGGGAAGGATTTCTTCCCAATATCCCATCTAGCCCTGCCCTCTGTCAGCTTAAAGCCATTGTTAAAACCACAGGCTTTGGTGGAACACTGCTGGGGAAGATTCTTCAATCCAGCCTGGAATTTCTGATCTCAAGAAGAGAAATCAGCAGGTTGAGCTTCTGCTTAACGCAATCTTGTACCTGAATGTCCCTTCACACTGGCCTGTACCTGTTCTCTGCCTTTTCCACTTCCTGTGAAGTGAAAAATCCTTCTTCCTACACCTCTTCTCTCCCTTCCTCCAAGGTTGCCTGCCCTTACCCCACAGCTGAAACCTCAAAACCCTCCACAAAGCAATCTTTCCCCCTGTTTTCTACACAAAAATTAATTACGTTTCTTTCAGAGTTTCATCTCCTGGGAATCCCAAAGTGCTTAAGCAGAGCCTATTAAGTGTGAGCAGTGAAAAGAGACAGCAATACAGGGTCAGTAGAAATAAAAAAAATAAACCACTTAATAGAAAAAAAATCTTGGGTGAAAATTGAGAACTACTTCACCAAAATATTTTGGTTCATAAGAGAGTCAAACATACTCCATAGCTGGATGCTGTGCAACAGCACAGAGAGGATGAGATGGATTAATGCCCAAAGGATCCTTGCAAAATGATCCAGATTGGCTTGGGTTTGCTCAGATTTAGCCTGGATAATGCGTGAAAACAAAAACCCTAAATACATTTGGAAATATAAAAATCTAATGAAGGACCTGACAATTGGGAAGACAAACAAACAATGAAGTCACTGGGAAAGTGTAAGGTAAATTAACAGGTTTGTTTTATCCTACTGTGCAGAGAATAAAGAAAGAATATTTTTAAATTGCTAATTTAAAACATGATGGTATCATTAAAGCAAGTGTAGATCAACATGTTACAGGCTGAAAGTCAGAGAGAACAAGTGGAAGTGTTTACTGCAATTAGTGGCAGCTGCCTTCCTGCAAATTAAGTGACACTCAGGTCCAGAAATGCTTCCTCCCACTCCACACTTCCCTAGAACTCACCAACACAACTGCCTTGCTAGAGTGGCTGATCCACTCATGAACCCAACAAAGTCAAGCTGCCAGAAACATTTTGGATGTCTCACACACAAGAGTTTTGCTGGGAACAGGGATGCTGTGAGGCTGAAATAACCCCTGGAAAACCAAAAGCAATGGAACTGAAAGCAAGAAGGACTTTCCCAGGTTGGGCTCCTGTAGCCCAAACCAGGTCAAACCCTGGAAAAGTATTTAATCTGGATTTCTGCTTTCCATCCCTGGGCTGTAATGAGCTTCTTAAGGAAGATGTTGAGCTTTGATTTCAGTCCCCCAGTGCTGAAATCACCACCTCCCTGAGCAGGTGACTGTTAGAGCTGTTGCTCTTTACTATTAACAAAGTCAGGTACACAGCAAACCAAGACAACCCACGTTTGTATTTGGTTAAAATCGACACCTGTAAATATGCAAAACACTCTGAATCCCTGCTTGCTCACACTGCTTCCCACCCCTCCCTCCTGCCCTGTCCCTTCCATATGGAACAGGCATCAGCACGCACATTTCAGGCACATCTGCAGCACCACATTAAGCCCAGACTTGCAAAAAGCACCGGGGAAATCGCTGCTGGAATGAGGGAAAAGGAGCAGAGAGACACCTTTGTTCTGGGGCTACGAGATCCAACACTCCTGAGTGCAGAGAACCACTTCAAAGCAAAACAACCCTGAAGCTGAATAGCAGAGAAATGGCAGATCTCCAGAGACTCATTGTGAAGAAGCACACAGCACACGACCCCAGGAAGTTCTGTGAGACAGCCCTGCCGTGTTCCCAGCCTGCACCAACAGCCTGGCAAATGCAGATGAGCACCAAAGCAATGAGGAGAGCACTGCAGCTCATTCTCAGTCTCTGTCTGGAGGGTTCACTCTGATCCACTTGGCTGATTTATGATGTGCTAAAGCTCAAGATCAAAAACACTCTTTGTTTTTTTTTCCTCTGTATTTTTTTTAAATAATCCAGGCCTGTGGAAAAATTAACGTGGAGAGCAGACAACCAGCTAAACAGCAGCATTAGGAGAATGAGCTTTTAAAAAAAAAATCTGGGAGGACAGAATATTTAAAATGCCCCAAAAACCCCCAAACATATCCCATCCTTCTTAAGTAAAAACTGAAAATAAAAGTAAGAAGCATTTGGACAGTCAGAATCTAGCTGTTGAAACTACTGTAACTTCCTAAGGCTCTACATGAACTACAACGTATGTACATGCCCTCAGAAAAACGATGCGAACAGAGTAGCTGAAGAAATGACTCAAGGCCAGACTCGTAGGAGCAGGGAAGAGCTTTTCCAACCCCATCACTGACAGAGCCAGCCCTGAAAAGATGACACCATGGTTTTGAACCAGCCCCCCACAGAACAAACACTTTGCTACTGTTCTGTGTGGGGCAGCTCCTCTGTGCCTGTTCAGCAGCCTCCTGAGTGCTGGAGGATTTTCCCAGCCTGCCCTGAGCAGGCTGGAGGCGGGACTGGCTCGGTTACCTGCCCGTCCTTGGCGTAGCACACGGAGTTGGACTGGGTGTACTTGACAGCGATGCTGGCGACGATCAGGTCTCGGATGGCAGCCTCGGGCAGCTGGAACAGAACACCCCTGTCAGCACCACCCTGACAGCCAGGAGCAGCCAGATGCTAAACCCCCCAGCCTCCACAACTACTGAACCAGAGAGAGGGGAACGAGGCAGCTAAAAATATCAATTACCAGCAAATTTGGTTTAGATTAAATGCTATAAATGGTTGGTTTGGCAGCTGATCTCAGCTCTCAGGGGTAAGACTCAATCTCACCAGGTCAGGAGGGCTCGACCACTGGCTCTAAGGCTGTGAAGTCCTCTGTCCTTACTCACTATCATCAGATGTGCTCACAGGCAAAAAGCAGGACCACAGCAATTAGAATAGCTCCCAAAATCTGCATTAAGTATTATTTTCAAGTTCCATTCCTAATTTATTAAAACGACTTTTATTACCTCAATGTCTGAACTCGCTTCTGAGCCCATGACTAATCATGTACTCATTAACATCTGTTTTTTTAATGAGAGCGAGATCAGAGACAAAGAAATAACTGAAAACTTTCTGACGGTGTTGAACTCTAAATGATGAGCAACATCAGCCAGGCCAGAGTTTACACAACAGTGAAAGGTGATGTAAACAGTGAGTCAGAAAGAGATCACGATGGATCACCCATGGCTGCCTCACCACAAGAAACTGCACACAGTAGCTCCTTATTGACAAGAAATACAAACATTTTGCTAGTCTGAAATAATGGGAAAAGTCCTCTTATTTATCCAAGTGATCAAAACAAAGGAAAACTATCCTGATTTACCCAAGTATACTTGGTCCAGGAAGTTCACTGCATTTTTGATAAAAGCCAGTCAAATCTCATTGGAATATTTTAAGAGCTCTTAAAATAGCACAGTGATGCCTCCCTTGATGAAGGCACCCCAGTCCCCCCACTCCATCTGTCTTTTGGCTCATTTATCTCCTGACGCTTACGGTTTTGTTCTTCGTGACGATGTTCTTGAACAGCGACCGGTCGATGACTGCGTTGTTCCTCTTCTGCATCAGGTTCAGCCCATAGAGGGTTCGAACCTCCAGGTCATCGGGCTCGTAGTGGGGATCCATCTAAAAGCCCAAAACAGGCCAATAAAACACTTCTGCAATCAAAATCTACAAAGTTTTCCAGTTTTCACAGAAGGGAAAGTATTTGGAGTTCCTTCACACGCTCCTCAAGGTGCGACTCCCAGCCCCCCATGACATTCAAGGAAACAGTGAATGATCACTTCCAGAGCTGCACTGTTGGGGCACATCTCCACACAGGTCAGAAGCACAACTAATTTACACCAGTGCAGGGATCAGGTGAACTGGAACTGATGAACTGCACTCAGGTCTACCCAAGCATGGGCTTATTCAGAACTTTGGTATCCCCAGCGGAGGTTACTGAGACAGGAAACAAACCAGACGAAGGTGACCAGCTCCAAACAGGAGCCTGCACGTGCTTTGTGTGGTTTCCCTAATCCATTTAAATTTTTCAGATCAACTTTCCTCAGCATCCCTCTGCACACAGGCCCTGAAGATACAGGCTCAACCAATACGACCTCATCCTCGCAAAGTTAATTGAATTGCAGGAGGCAATCACCTGCCAAGGCTGCCTGCAATTTCACTCCTTCTTGCCTGAAGCTCCTGAGCCACCTTCTACAGCTCCCCTGGCAGCAACACTACGGCTGCAATGCCAGCTGAGCCTTGGATTTTCTTTTTGTGATGTTACAGTGAAGTTCTCTGCTCTCAGCCCAGTTCCAAACTCTGTGGTGCCATCCTCATCCCTGACTGTACTAAAGACTGCTCTGAAAATACCAATGCCCACACAGGGCTCCCCCCAGGGGTTTAATGCACCTGCCTCTCACTGCCAAGACTCACATCGTCACTCAGACGCTGTAGCTTAGATATAAAGGATTCAGGGAGGAAAGGATTCAGTCAGCAAAAGTGAGAGGAAAGCCAGCAGAGAGTGGAAGGAGCACAGAAATGCTGTTTCTTTGAGGTGCTCTTGCTAGTTCAAGGATTTAATGGCTTTAAATCCACTGTAAGGGGACCTGGATCAGTCCCCGAGTTACTTGGACACCAACATCTGTGAGAAGCAGGTATGGGAAGAGCAGCAGAGGGTTAGGGAGAACCAGGAGTACAAACCTGGAGGACACAGTAACCACCATTCTTCTTCTTGGAAAGGATTTTGAGAGCTTCTTCCTCGTAGCCAGGGGCCACCACACCATCAGACACCTGCAACACACAGATTTTGGCTTCCATGTGACAAAAATGAGAGGAGGGGCTCAGACTGAAAGTTCTGCCTGCTATTTCACAGTGTGCAGTGAAGACACACCCCTTGGGGTCTGTGTGTACCCAACAACACCAAAAGCACTAATACAATATTGGTTTCATACCTGGAAACAAAAAATTGCAGAGAACTATAAGCTCTTGGCAGGAGTCAGTAAAAAATACCCCACATAACTTTAAGCAGCATGGAAGTAATATCGTTCTCCAGGGGGAAACAGTTCAACCATGACATCCCCACTTTTCAACCCCAACAGAAAATATGGCTTAAAACCCAATAAATCCTCACTTCTACAGTGATACTCCTGATGAGACAAAAATACTGGCAAAAGAGCTGTTAACATTCATCAGTGCCATAAAGTCATACACCACTTCCACATTTCTGTTCTTACATTTTAGGTGGGTTTTTTGAAGTATCAAATGTTATCCTCACAAACCAATCAGACTCTTTCACTTGTTTGACAAGAACCACAGACTGGTTTGTGTTGGAAGGGACCTTAAAAATCATCTCATTCCATCCCCCTGCCACGGGCAGGGACACCTTGCACTAGACCAGGTTGCTCCAAGCCCCATCCGAGCTGGCCTTGGACACTTCCATGACTTCTGCAGTGCAGTCAGCTGTGGAATTAACACTGGATCCAGAAAAGTGGTGGCCTTGGCAGTTGGACTCAGTGATCTCAGAGGTCTTTTCCAACCTAAATGATTCTGTGACTCTAAGTATAAAGTGCAGCCTGGAAAGTGGCTGAGCCTACACGTAAATGGCAGGTAGTAACCTATATCCACATTCCAGGCTTGGGCAAGAAGCTGCCCATCAGCATTCCAGACCCCTATTGCTCCCTTCAACCAGACACTTGTGACAGCACACTCAGGGTTCATTTCCAGAGGTCTGCAATCATCTCTTGGAAAGCAGCACTGCTATTTCCCAGGCTCTAGCCAGGTTTTAGCTGGGAGAAATGCATCAAAAGATTGGTGTCAATTCTGCACTCCAGATCAGAGAACTACCCAAATGGAACAATAAAAGTCCTCAGTAAAATGGGTCAAATTCACACAAAAAGGCTGTTACAAACCAATGACTCCATCCAGTGTGATTGTCCTTTTCCCCCTGGAATGATGTGCTGGTTTAACTAACCTCTCTGGAAATAATCTTGGCAGTAGCCACGTCACAGATGTCAGACAGGGCAATGAAGTCACCAAAGGACGACATCCGATCAGCACCTGAAAAATCCTACTTTTACTAATTTATCAAAGCACAGCATCACACCCAGAGAAGTCTTTGCTTCTACAGCCTAGTCAACTTCTATAAGAGCTAATAATTTAATCCAAGAGGAAAAAAAAAAAGGCCATATCACAGCAACAAGGACAAAAAAAAAATCCTACCTCAAAGACATGGACCTTTAAATATTCCCATTGTTCAGACATTCTTCCTTCTTCCCTGCCTCTCTCAAAGCTCTAACTCTGTAATGACTACCTCTGTGACCACAAGCAACTCAGCTGTACCCAGTGGTGACAAGAGGACAAGCAGAGGCAAGGATCACACAGGAAGATTTTTAGACGAGAAACAGCTGGAAAAACAGGAAAGCTTTTAGATGCCTATGCTCCACCTGGCTTTTCCTGCAAGGAACCACCCCCAGAAATGTAGCTAAAAGTAATTTTTTTAAATATGTTTTCAAAACCAAATATTCTTGATATTTAATGGCATAGCTAAGGTGAACTCAGCTGCCATCACAGATGCCTCACTCCTCAGCAAGGTCAGTTCTTCTATCCCTGCCATTCTAAATGTTTGTTTTTCTACCAACCATTGCAACAATTTTCTGAGGGCAACGTTCAAAGGTGGTCTGGGAAAAATAAACTCAAGCCAATGTGCTCCTTATCAAGTTTGTTTTGTTTTCTATAGTCTGTGAAGATTTTCTAGGAATGCCACGGAAAATGAGAGAAGTAGCAAAGTGTCTCAGCTAAGCAGAGGAAGCTGATTTTATTTACTTTTTTAGCCTTTTTTTTTTTTTTTTGGTGAGCTCTGCAGTACAAAAGCATTAAAAAAACAATAAAATACCCCACAGAAACGTTTCTACTCAAGTTAAGTATTCCTAAGTACTCCAAGGCTGTGTGCTATCAGCCCAGGTGTTTATCCCTGTCCTACAGCCAAAACCCCCCAGATCTGTATATCACTGGATATATTTTTTTGAATTTAAACATGTATAATCTCTACAAGTCTTCTATATACATCAAGGAACAGAATCCAAAATGGTTTTAGCTCTTTGAAACAGCACACAAGGTCTGCTCACGAGGAGAGCAATTTCTGACAGGCAGTCAGGCAGATCCTCACGGAGAAAAGCCCTGCAGAGGAGGAGCGTGGTGCAAGGGGAAGAGCCTGGGCAGTGCTGAGAGGAGAGCTCAGCCCTCTGGACACGCTGTTTTCCCGAGGTTGTGTAGCCTCTCACCTCTGCTGCGGGCGTAGGCAGAGGCCATGGGCGTCAGGCTCTTGTGGAAGTCGTGCACCATGCAGACTTGCGCCTCCTCCTCGCTGAGCGGAACTCCAACAGCAGCACCTAGTGGGAAACACCAGCCAGGGCACTCAAACCCTGTCCCCAGGATCTCCCCACACTGCCAGGGGGAGGGACACCCCCCCCACCGGCAGGGCCTGCCAAAAGCTGGAGTGTGTCCAAGGAGCAAAGCGTGAGGAGGAAGGGGCCGCCCTACCTGCGGGACTGACGTGTTTGAAGGAGGCGGCCGCTGGAAGGCCCAGAGCCTGCTTGAGCTCCTTCACCAGCTGCCAGGCATTGAGGGCATCACAGAGGTTGATGAAGCCTGGAGAGCCATTCACCACTGCAAACACAGCACACGGACATGTTAAAGCGGGCAGAGCCCTCTCCCCAGAGCCTGGGGAGTGAGCACAAAAGATTTCTCCCAGCGAGAGCTGAAAGAACTACAAGTCCTTCTTGTGCAATGACCCTGGCTCCTCAGCAACTGGTTAAGTGCCCAGCAATCCACTGAAAGAGTCAAGGCCCTTTTGCTCTGGCCCTGACAGAAGAACTCCTTGTTCTGACACGGCAGCACTGTGAGCATTTCAGGAGAGTGGGGGAAAGATCATTTTAACAATAACCCCCATCCGGGCTGAGTGAGCACCGTGTTGTTCTGGTGCCCTTCTGGGAGGCAGACTTGCAAGCAAATCAATCTCCAGTGCAGGAATGGAAAAGCTTCCTAGGAGGTCTGAAAGTTGAAACTGGGAAACGCTGCAACACAAAGCTTCGCTGTTTATTCAACAGGACAATGCCTGCACACACTGGAAGCAGTCTCAAGAGCAAAAGCACCCAGATTCTCTCTCCAAAACAGGGGGTTTCCCCACTGTAACAATGCTGGGGTGAGTGGCACACCCCATAAAATGGCAGAGAGACATACCAGACCTGTCCCAAACTTTCAAGTGAGGCCAGTACCCCTTCCCTCTGCCACCATCAGCAGAAGCAGCGTTCTACAAACCTAAGGTAACAATTCAGACTTAGAGAAGAACAGCTTGGTTTCCAGACAGATTAAATGGTGACACAAAAAGATGGGGAACATACTAAACAAGGAAAATGGCAAGCAGAAAAGCATCTTCAAAGGATGATGAGGTTTTCCTTTGCAAAATCTGGATCTAATGTCAAGCAAAAAGTACACTATATAAATCTGCTTTAAGTATCTTGGACACACAATCCCACAGCAACAGAGAACACGGACCAACAGTAGGTCTTGTGGGGATCAGCAGACAAACTTTTCTGTCTCACACAGCTCAACCTTTTAATTGCCAAGGTAGTGCCACTCAGTAACAAAGCAGTTGTGAAGGCACTGCAGGCCATCCTAAGGTTGGCCTAAGGTACAAGAAGGTCTTTCAGTCCGAAAGACAGACAGCAGGTGTGTCCAACCACCTCCATTCCCAGCTGTCCCAGAGCTCCCTTTTGAGCCAAGCTCACCTGTCAGGGGAAGTTTGGCTCTCGTGGTGTAGAGCTGTGCAGGACTCTGGTGAGGGTTCATGCCGTACCTCAGGGGCAGCTGGGACACTCCCTTGCTGTATTCCTTCCTAAAGTAGTCAGAGATGGCTGCATCGTACTGGGCAGTGTGGGTGAAAGCCTGGGGACACGACAGGGGACACCTGTCAACTCACAAACATCAGCTTACAAACGATTTGGTGTTTGAAGAGGTGAGGAATGAAAGGCAAATGAGTCTGGCCCAGCCCTTCCCTGGAAGCAAACTCGACCAACCTTCAGCGCCAGGAGCCTCCTGGTCTCCATGGCAGTGTCTTTGTCCCCCGATGCCGCCATCTCTTTGGCTACTGCAGAGTAGTCTGCAGGGTCACACACCACTGTCACCCGGGCGTGGTTCTTGGCGGCCGCCCGCAGCAGGGCAACTCCTCCTGCAAGGCAAGGGCACGGCGTGAAGCACTTCCCTCCTGGACATGGCACAGTCACAGCCGAGGCCAAGGAGGGACATGCACCAATCCACCATTTGTGCCAGATGAACGTGCCCCCTCCCTCCAGCACGGAGCAGGGTGAGGGTGCTCCTCAGAAAGCACAAGGCTGGTGAGTTGGACTCAATCCACGAGGAAGGTTTGCACACTGACTGGCCTTTGCAGGCCCAGGCAGAGCTGCAGTGCTGGGGAAACAGCTCAAGGGCCTGAGGAGCAAATGGGGCAAGGATGTCCTCAAGACAGAGTCTGCATCCACATCTAGAGATGGCTCCATTCATACATGGCTTAAGCACCATGCTCTGCAACATCAAGGTGGGCAGGGGTCTAGAGAAAGATTTATTTCTACCCTGCCAAGCAATCAAGGTTTCTAAAGCTCTCTGCAAATAATGCTGAATCTTGCCCAGGCCCTCTGTGTGAGATAAAATGCCACAGTTACCCCTCAAGTCTGACTCTGCACAGCTGTTGCAACACTTTAAATCACACAAGATGGGCTGTTGCAAAGGAAAAGGAGAGGCTGGCACTGCTTCATGCAGAGCAAGTATTACTCCATAAAACATTTAATAGAGAGCTCTGCTGGGCATCATTTGGACTAAACTACTGCAGGAAAATTCAATCCCAATCCAACTGCATGGCACAAAGCTGTGCCTGTACTGTTCAGAACATGCCAAGCAGAGATGCTGCAGTGAAGAGCAAGCCTTTTGGGGTTAATAACTAGGAAGAGAAAATCTGCTAATACAGGTGTCCATGCTTCCAAAGTCAGGTCCTAAGTGCTCTCCCACACAAGCAAACCAGCCCCTTTCCTTGTAACAGCTTCCTGCAGTGAAGTTCTCGGCCATCCCCAGAGCACTTTCAGTGGTTCAGCCTTTTGTCTCCAAAGCTCATGTTTTTTGAAGTTTTTATTACACTGCCAGAGGCAGCACAAGAGGTTTATTTTGCTCCCTGTGTTTCAGTAGGAAGCATGCTCCCCCTGGCCTTTCCTAGCACAACCTTCTGCAGTACCTCAGGCCTTCTCTTGGGCAGCGCACAGCTTGCCCCCCATGCAGTGTGCCTTCCCAGCCTGTTACCTGCCATTTTAACTGCAGATCTGCTTGAAAGCCCAACAAGGCTCACCCAACTTATGCCTTCAGTCTGCTCCTTGCAGCTCCTGAGCTCTCGAGCAGACTTCCCTGGCGGGTGTGCGAGGCCACCAAACAAAAGGGAAAAGAACTGAGACCACTCAGAGATCAGAGGCATCGAGTCTGTCTGGTAAACAGATCTGTTCTCCCTTTAACTTACCGATATCAATCTTTTCCACCGCGTCCTGAACAGTCACACCAGGAGAAGAAACGGTCTTCACAAAGGGGTAGAGGTTACACACCACAACCCTGAGAATTGAGGGGGAAAACCATTACTCAGCAAGAAACAAAAATGCCAAATTAAGCTTGGCAAGCACGTGATACCAACAGTGCTCTCACGGTCTTGTTTCTCAGGGACCAACTAAAATCCCGTGGCCAAGGCTTCTTCCTCCAAAAGACTTAAGACATGGTGGTGCTCAGCCAGAAGGCCAGGTGATGGTACAGTGTATTCTGACATTTAACTGGGTTCTGTGTATCAAACAGTGTTGGAACCACAATTTACAGGAGCCAGTTTAAAGGAAGAGATTCTTTGAATACGTGGGCCTGAATTTAGATGTTCAGTGATGTTGGTGCACAACTTGAGCCATCTCAAAGGACTTCAAAGTGGGTTCTCAGCAATACTGAAAACAGGCACCCAGTAAGCACTCAGGGCAAGGGCCGTTGCAAACAAAGAATAATCAATCCAATTTTCCACAACTTTTCCAAGAGCAGAAAATGACCTACATATCACCTTCTGGACTTTCAAAATACCAACAACATATTAAACCTGAGCGTGCCACCCAGATCCCACAAAGCCTTTGTAGCACATGAAAGCAGGAGGGAAAATTGACTTTTCCCTCTCAAGCTAAGACTGGACCTCACTGGAATTAGTTTTTTCATCTGATCTGGAAGGTCTGTATTCCAGCAAGCAAGAAGTAATAACTTGCCCTGTCCCATCCTACCAGTGCCACATGAACTGTAGCGAAAGAAGGGATTTGTTCTGACCTTCACAAATAAGGTTTTTAATCCAAGAGAATTAATTTACTCTCTTGATCTGAATGTATGAAGGTATTGAACTCCAGTGCATGCCCAGTACTGGCAGTGAATTGCTGTGATGAGTACCCTTGCGTTCAACTTCTAATAATCCTTTGTTCCCACTCAAGTGTGAACTCCAGCAGAAGGGATGATCAGCTTCCAGTATGGCTTTCAGAACCCCTCGTGTCCCTAAATTTCCTACAATGTCTTTTATTGT
This sequence comes from Empidonax traillii, assembly GCF_003031625.1. Lineage (NCBI taxonomy): Eukaryota > Metazoa > Chordata > Aves > Passeriformes > Tyrannidae > Empidonax > Empidonax traillii. The sequence goes on from NW_020955477.1 coordinate 511,594, forward strand.
CTCTTCTGTTTCTAATACCCTTTTCCCCTCCATCCATTCATGCTCCTAACCTGTTGCAAACCATCAGGAATCCGTGGACTTTAACACTGCTAATGCTTTTATCTGTGGAAATCCAGACAATCAACATCAAGCTTTCCTACATTGACTTGGATATGCAAATTTTATGCAGCTATGCAAAGACAGTCCTGCTGGGGATCAGCTACTTGTGCTCTTTGTAAGAGAACCTGAATCCAAATTATTACTCTGGAATGCAAGTGCACTATAAGTCACTGATGTAAGGGCATGTTATTCCCCCTGCAATTCAGCAGAGCCTGCTTTAATGTGCAGCGTGCTCTGAAGAGCCACCACTGCTGAGCCATCTATGAGGATTCCCGTGGTTTTAAATTTCAGGTTTTCAAATTCAGCCTGGAAATCCATCCATCAGGTTTTAAAAGTCATTTTAAAACTTAGGATGCATTCTGGCCCCACGGTCATACTGCACCTCCCATCCTGGCTATACCTACAGTTTACTGTGTCCAGCTCAGCCACTGTCTCTAAACCAGGAGCTGACATACAGCTGCTTATTCACAAGCACTGGTTAGATGTTAACACCAGTTAGTGACACATACCACCAAACTGCCCTGTGTGAATGAACCTGGTAAATACATTCTAACAGAAAAAACGACCTTTGGTAAATTTTACTTCAGTTTCTGGCTGCAGCTCACTTGCTCCCAAGATGGCTCTCAAAGTTTAAGTTTTCTGTCTCTTATCTGTGTGTTTTATGTCTAAACAAATGCTGCGTGTGTTCCTGACCCACTTCTGGTGTCTATTCTTTATTTATGTGTTGAAACTCAGTAAACATTATGCAAATATCAAAGGGTATATTTACTAAGCAAGTATTTCAAAATCAGGAATTGCCATCTGATGGGACATGTGGAACCAAGCTGAGGGGAGACGAGCCAGCTTCAAAAGTACTCAACTCAACTTTGCAACACGTGTAACGTGGCCCTACATCAACAGAATGTAACGTGTCAAAATTCCCAGAGAACCAGAAGAAAGCAAAACCTCTGTTCCCCGCGGAAGCCACAAAGTAACTTTCTCCTGGTTTAGCTTTTCTCTTACTACAAGCGATGAAAATGCATCGGTTGAGTACATTTTTAAATACAAAGTATCTCCTGCCAGGGAAAAGGAAGGAGACTGCAGATCTCCCGGTGTGCAGATGTTACAATCCCTACTGCTCCCCACTCCCTGGTGCTGAATGGTCTCCAACGTCGCAATTTGATAACTGATGGTTTGTTTGCATCGTGTCCCCCAACATTTACCTTACGAGGCTGAAATCCTGTTTCTTCATATCAGCATTATCCTCAGGAATATTGCGAGCCAAGATGCCTAGTTGTAAAAAGCAGTACATCTTCATTGACAAAGAGCTACATCACCACCAGATTTTAATTCAGCATCTCCTGTCAGAGTGTGCTTTTCCTCAGAGACTTTCTATCGTGAACTTTCTGATTCCAGTTCAGACAACACCCTCAGCCCCTACTCCTTTATTCCATTTTACAGACTCCTTGGCTGCTCCAATTCCACGCTAACAGCTGTTTTCCCCCAATGATAATTCCTAGAACATTCCAACTACTGAACAGCAATTTCAAAAATGTACTTTATAAGCACCCAGTTGCTACTCTTAAAACATTAAAACTGTCCTTAAGGAGTTCACGGGGGAGGAAAAGGGCACGTGCCCTATGACACGAGGGAAGCAAGAGAGGCTGTGCCTCTAGCTGGGCAGTGTAGGTGGCTGGCTTGGGTCTAGGAACTTGGACAAACAGGTAGGTGACAGACAGGCTGGCACAGCGTAAGCAACAGCACAGTCCTGGGTTTGAGGCAGTCAGAGATTGCCTCCAGCCCCCAGGTATGACAGACAGCGGGTTCCACTCCAGGGATCTCCAGCACAGGAACAGGAGATGAAAGAGCGGATGGATTAATTTGCAGATGGACTAAGTGTCAGAGATCTTCTCTGCTGAAGTGGAGCCAGAGAATATCAGAGTATGCAGAAATCACCCACTAAAGACTACGCTGTCGCGTTCCTTATGCTGCACACCAGATTCATCCACAGATTAAATTCCAGGGACTTCTCTGCCTCAACAAGCCTGCAACTGACTCTGCAAAGGATGCGCAAAGGCTTTTACAGAGAAGCTCTGTTACTTATAGCCCCAGGGAGGACGAGCTCTGCACAGATGCCAGCACAGCAACAAGCAAGTAATTCAGCCACCGTGCACTTCTCCACCCCTGTGCACTTCTCCACCCCGTGGCTTTTCACCTCTCCTCCAGCTCCTACAGCAAATCTGTTCTCATTACTTGGTTCTTCCACACAAACCTTAAAAAAAGATATCTGTCAACTCCTTTTTCCCACCCTCACTGCCCATGGATTTCTCTTTTACACTAAAAATACAACAGCAGGAACATACCAGCATGGACTGCAGGATGAAGGGTTTTCACACGTCCACCCAGCATCTCAGGGAAGCCTGTCAGGTCTGAAACATCTCTGCTCAGGGAGAAAACAGATGGTAACAGATGTGCCATACTGACTTTATTTATAGGCTAAATGAACCAAACCAAAAGAATTGTATAAATTTCACTGCAACACCTCCCTAAGCCAAAGGGGCAACAACTGCTTTTCCCGTGAATGGAAATAAAGTTCATGGGTCACACTCAAGTAAGTAGTATGGTTATTTCTCAAATACATACACTGGAATAACCAAGACAAGCAAATCCCAAGTCAGCATGGTTTACAGAGAGAATGGAAGGCCATGCTAAGGTGATACACCTCAGTGCTCTGCACCACTCCTTGTAACTGTTTAGGACGGTGAAGAAACAATAAAGAGAAGGGGAAATGTGACCATCTTTGCTTCAGACTCCACTGACAGCACAGCCAAGCAAAGCAGTTGGAGAGACATGACCAACTGCAGGGAGCACAGGGGGTGATGTATGTTCGTGCTGATGCGTCCCACTGCATTCACTGGAACCAAAAACAGAGTCATGGTCACCTGTCCTGCCGAATAATTGACAGGTTTTTCATCACTGCACTGGAAACCATTTTTATTTGGCCAGAACTGCTTTTTAATCACAGCACGGAAGAAACCAGAACGAACTTCCCCCGAATCATTGGCCAAAACAGCACGACTGTACATGCACCTTCTCAAATGGTGGATGCACAACACCTAAGTGCTTTGTTTGGATCAGTGGACCACTGCGCTGGGAAAACTACTTGTGACAAATGAACTCCAGCAAGCTTCAACATGTTCCTGACACATGTCAGTCCCGTTCCAGGACCAGGCAAAGATGAGCTTGCACCTGGCTGTGAGGAGCAGGACTAGGGTCAGATTATGAACATCAAGATAACAGATTATCCCATGGAAACAAAGCTGCCTCAAGGCAGACAAGGCATCACCTCCAACACGAGGCTCCTGGCATCTCTCTGTGTGCTGACCTGCACAGTAACGCTCTTCAGCCTCAGTAAACCAACTCCTGGCCAAGAAGCTTCAGAAGTTTGCTTTAGGGCACGTTTGGGGGTTTTTTTGTAAGGGAAGACTTGCTTTCAGGCCATTTTTGCTCACAGAGAAAACAATTTAAGCAACCTCAGGGCCCAAATGAGCCTTTTTGTGGGGATGTCCAGGGCAGCGTGTGTACCTGACAGGCAAGCCAGCATCTCTCAGGGACTTGGCTGTTCCTCCGGAGGCAATGAGACCCAGGCCGAGCGCATGCAGGCTCTTGGCGAATTCCACCAGGTTGGTCTTGTCAGAGACGCTGAGCAAAGCTGGCGGGAGGGAAGAGCACGAGTATTTGGGTTTTTTAAAAGCAGAACAGAGGGGACAACAGGATCAAGTGGGTGAAGCCTTTAAAACTTCTGTAATTTGGGGAACGCACGTGATGCCAGTCGGCTGGGGAGGGGAAGGGGAGCACCCGAGCCCCACGCTGCTCCTCACGGGGCAGCCGGCCCTGAGGCGGGACCCCTGAGCCGGGACCCCTCAGGCGGGACCCCTCAGGCGGGACCCCTCAGGCGGGGGCAGCGCTGCCGCCCGCGCCTCAGGGCGCCGAAAGCGCGGGGCATCCACCGCCTGCGGTCCTCCCGCCTCCCGGAGCCCGAACTTCATCGCCCCGCACCCACAACAAGGTATAACCGGCCCGAGGGGAAAGCAGCGCCTTCCCGCGCCGCAAACACGCAGCCCGGGCACCACCGGGATGGAAGCGGCGGCCCCGCGCTGAGGCGCCTTCCGGGGCCGCCCTGTTGAGTGGAAGCGGCGGCCATTTCGGGGCCGGCGGGCGGGCACCCCCCCCCCCCCCGCCCTCAGGCACCCCCTCCCCGCGGCCATGGGCGGCCGCCCCGCGTTACCGAGCTGCTGCCGGGCGGCCATGGCGCCGTCGGTGGGTGCAGGAGGGCGGGGAGGCAGCAAAGGGCCGAGCGGCGGCGGCCCGGCGGGATTTGGGTGCACGGGGGCGGGAGCCGGAGGGGGCGGCCCGGGCGGGGCGGGGAATGGAGGGGGGCGGTGGAGCCTCGGCCGGGGGTGCGGGCACGTGTGTTTGGGGTACACGCGTGTCCTCGGTGCGCTGGAGAGGGTGTGTGGTGGAAGTGCCCCCTGGTCGGACGTGTTGTGTGTGTGCGACACGTGTGTGCCCACGGGTGCTCCCGCTACACGTGCGCCACAGACAGGGATGCATCGCACATACAGAATCACAGAACAGCTGAGGTTGGAAGGGACCTCTGGAGATCCTGCAGTCAACCCCCCCCCCCACCCAGGCAGGGTCACCTGGAGCAGGTGACAGAGGAACGTGTCCAGGTGGGCTTGAAATGTCTCCGGAGAGGGAGACTCCACGACCACCCTGGACAGCCTGTTCCAGTGCTTTGCTGCCCTCCATGGAAGCAACATCTTCCTCATGTTGAGGTGGAACTTGTTGTGTTTTAGTTTATGGCCATTATTCCTTATCCTGTAGCTGGGCAGCACTGAAAAGAGTCTGGCACCCTCCTCTTGGCACCCACCTTGGAGATTTCATTTGTATTCATGAGATGCCCTCTCACTCTTCTCCAGACTAACCAGGCCCAGCTCCTGCAGTCTCTCCTCATAGGAGAGATGCTCCAGACTCCTCATCATCTTTGTGGCCTCCTCTGGACCTTCTCCAGTAGCTCCTTGTCTTTCTTGCGCTGAGGAGCCCAGAGCTGGACACACATACATATGTGTACAAACACACAGGCACATACGTGTGTGTGTGGGTGCTCAGCCTGCAGGTGTGGGGGACAGGCAGGCAAAGGGCAGCAGTGCTGGGGTGAGGAGGGGGCACGGCCCCCCCTGTGCCCCATTTGGGCTGTAGCTGGTGGTGACCCTGCTCCCCAGGTCCCGGTGGGGACAGGGAAGGTGGCCACCAGCCTGGTGTGTTCAGGCCAAGCACCTTCAGGGCAGGGTACAAGGTTTTGTGGGGCTTCCTCAGTGACAGGAGTGATAGGATACCCAGCTTAGTACACAGGTGAAAAATGAGGTGTGGGTGAGGCAATGCCTCATTGCAGTGAAAGGTGGTGCAATAAGGACAATTAATTTTTCACAGGAATACTCACTGGAATTTCATCCGTGGAAAATCCTCTCACGGAGCTTACACACGGGCAGAGACAAAACACTTGTTTACCAAGTCTGAGGTGAAAAACTGTTTGCAAATAGTAAAATGATGCTTTTCTTCCTTTATTTATTTTTTTCTCTGTAAGGGAAACTAACAGGGGGGAGCTTTTGTTCTCTACTGGCCTCCAAATTTCCTGATACTCCCTGCAAAGGAGCTTTTCTTGTGTTCATTCTAGCTTCTAACTGTTGGTTTTGACTGATTAAAAGCTTGGCTGCGCCCCTGTACACCCCAGCAGGGTTAAGGTGCAGCACTGGGACAGCAGCAGCCCCATGCTGCTTTGCAGGTAGAGAGCTCTGCAGTTACTTTGCAGCACAACCCCTGGCCATATCTGGTATATTGAATCAGCAATAAAATCAGCATGGGCAGGCCCTGAGTACTCCTCTCACGTTTTCATGTCCACACAGGTGTTTACTGTACACTTGCAGCTCCTGGAACAGTCCAGACTGCCATTAAAAAACAGTCCCTACTTCCATTAAAAAAAAAGAAGGAATAAATGAAATATTTTAGCTCTTGCAGATAAAAAGCTGGGAAGTACAATGCAAGTGCAACTGGAAGGCACAGAAACTCGGCTGTTTTGATTTGTGGCTCTCTGGCCTTCGGCAGTATTGTCTGTGCAAGAAAGAGCCAAGCAAGAAATACCAAGCAGCCCAAATAAACCCAGTTTGTGTGTTACTCTCAGTAGCAGCCAGTGACAAGCAGTAATAAATTACTGCTCAGGAAGGTGGCTGGAGCCAAATGAAAATATACTGTTAAGTAGTACATGAGCACCATCATTATGAAAATACACACCTTTGAGAGAATAAAAGTTGCACAAGGAGTGCAGCTGAGGTGGGCTCTGCTGGTGATTAATGTCTGTGCAAATGAACAACCCGAGGGAGCTCTGCATGTTTATCCAGGATGGAGAGCAGTTGTGTTTTCCAGCTGCTGGCGCTGTCAGCCTGTGCACACGAGGACAGGGACGCTGCTGCCTTGGGGCAAACAGTCAGAGGGACGTTATCAGTGTCAATAGTGGCGTTGGCTCTGCTGCAGCTGCAGCGGTTCGTTGTCCCTTGGCCTGTGAGTTTGGGGTTTTGTTTGTGCAGGGCCGGGAGTGGCAGGGGGTGGTCTGGGCTTACCCCCTGTCACATCACAGGAAGGACATGGACCTGTTGGAGTGAGTCCAGAGAAGGCCACTGAGATGATCAGAGGGATGGAGCAGCTCTCCAATGAGGAAAGGCTGAGGAAACTGGGATTGTTCAGCCTAGAGAAGAGAGGGCTCTGGCATGACCTAATTGCAGCCTCCCAGGACCTGGAGGGAGCCTACAGGAAAGAGGGAGAGAGACTATTTACAGGGGCCTGGAGTGGCAGGACAAGGGGGAATGGCTTCACAATGACAGAGGGCAGGGTTGGATTGCATATTAGGGAGGAGTTCTTCCCTGTGAGGGTGGGGAGACCCTGGCACAGGTTGCCCAGAGAAGCTGTGGCTGCCCCATCCCTGGAAGTGTTCAAGGCCAGGTTGGACAGGGCTTGGAGCAACCTGGTCTAGTGGAAGGTGTCCCTGCCCATGGCAGGGGGTTGGAATGAAATAATCTTTAAGGTCCCTTCCAACCCAAACCATTCCATGATTGACATCCAAGAAGGGACATTCTGGCTGTGTGCTGGAAGGATGTCAGGATTTGGATGTGATAGATCTGTCCTGATTTGGGGAGGGCCATGCAGGGAAAGCAGTCTGCCTCCCCAGAGGTTCAGTTTTGCTTCATAGAGCTTAACTAATTAACTGTTTTTGGTGATGTTTAAAGGATATTCAAATATCCTGTGCTCTGCTCATGTCCCATCATTTATTCAGTAGGAACGAGGTCTCACTGGAGCTTTTTTTTTTAAAGCATTACAGAAGCTCTTCTTGAGCCAAGAATGCAGGAACATCATACTGGAAATCATGGGGAGAGGTAAATGCTAGAATTACAAATACTAGATTAAGGTTATTTTTAAATCATATCAGGGCCTACATCCAAGAAAGAAAAATCAGGCTTAATTAGCACTGTGCTCTGCTGTGTTACTAAGGAGAGGTAAAAAGAGGATGAGGCTGAATAGAGGCACACAAAAGGGACGGTGTTCCTGGTCTGGTTGTTGTTTGACAGTACCCTAGATTCCCTTCTTTTGAGACTGCAGGGAGCAAGCAATGATTTGTAGCCTGGCTCTGAGTCCCTGTTGTAAGTCTGTTTCCTACTGTTGTTTTTTTTTCTTTTTCAAGGATCAGACCAAGAGGAGTGTAGAGCATGAGGTTAATCTGGCTGTCTGTTAATTGGTTTGGGTAGGAAGCAAACAAGCTGGGATCCTCCAGCTAATCCTGCAGGCTGGCACAGGGGTGGGCTGGGCCTGGCAGTGGACAGAGAAGACCCAGCCAAAATGTAGGACTTCCATCCAAAGTGGAAGTCCGAGGTTGGTCTGGTTTGGCGCTCCAGAGATGAAGTGTCATCAGTGGTGAGCACTGCACCAGTGTCTGACCTGGATCTGCCCTACCCCAGTGAAGGTGCCTCAGAGACATGAGGCTGCTGGAAAAAACCATGGTATTGTGGAAATCTCTGCCTGTATGAAAACAGTCTTCAGCTTTGAAATGCTGCGTCATATCAGGTTTATTTTCCTTTACCAGGCCCTGCTTTCATTTAAATATCTCCCTACTCGTGTGCAAACAACCCCTTGACTCCTTCATGCTCATTCTGAGCTGCCTTCAAGCAAAGGCTGTGATGTCTCAGCATGATGATATTCAGCGTGATGTAAGACAGGTACATCTCTGTCCTACCCCAACTCCTGTTTTCTTCACTGCAGTTATTGAAATAGGAAGCAAGGAAGTATAGATGAGGAAGATGTCACATTCACAAGGGGCACTGCCTTGTCTGCACTGGTCTGGTGTCTGGTCTCTTCCTTCAGGATGCCTTTTGTCAGGCACTGGGCCTCAGTTTCTCCAGTCTCACAGAGACCACACTCCTGCCAGCAATACACCCGGTATTTTGGGATTGCTCACTGCAAAGCTGAGTTCTCATGAAGGGGCACGCTCAGGAAGCTTCAAGTGCCCTGTCTTCAAATGTTGCACAACAGTAGAACTGGGAGTGGAATTGAATCCAGGCTGTTTCTCTCGATGGTTAGTGCCATATCCAGGCTTTTGGGTTATCTGCCTTTTCCTTTCAGGGTTCATGAGAACTGCAGGGTAAAATCTTTTTGGTGCTAAGTACTGCTCTGTTGAACCTTGTTCAAAAACTGCCTCGCGCTGCCTGTGCCACTTGCCACAGTTGCCAGACCTCTGGGGTAGGTTCAGCACGGAGCTGATGAACAGACTCTCCTGGAGAACACCACAATAACAGAGAGGCTCCAGAGCCCTGATGCATTTTGAGTTTCTTTTTCAACCCTTATCAGCTTGGAGCAGCTTTTGTTTTACTGTGTTCCTCAGAGGTCCCAGCTAAATCATATCCGTGGCACGCCGTGTGCCGGCCTGTCCTTGTAAATCCCTGCTCAGGGTCCCACGTAGCTGCAGAGACGACAACGAGCCTCTCAGCTAAAGTTGAGAGGCACCAAAGAGCTTTGCCTGGACAATTTGACCTGGGTTGTGAAGGTCTCATCCCCTCTTCACTCACCAACACAAATGGTCGGTCTTCCCACGCCTTTGATATCAATGTCTGGTGCTTTTCCTGAGAAAGAAACAATTCCCTTGCAATGGAATAAATATTGCAGATTTCAACCTGAGCTATTCTCCTAATGCTCTGGGTTATGAATGAGACCCAGAGGTGCATAAAGTGAACAATAATTTATTTTCTGAATGCTCCCATTCCTTTCCTCACAGAGGCTTGTTCCTATCCAAGCATGGAAAGAATAATAATAATGAAAAAGGTAAGAAATAGTTTCTTCTCTTGGCGACTTGGTGCCCACTCTATGGTCCAAAACCCACATGCAGAATGAATCAGAGAGCAGGAAGCCCTGTGTTGGTGGGGGAGGAAGCAGCCTGGGAGGTGCAGGCAAAGGGCAAAGAGATGTTTTACAGAAAGGCCATGTGCCCTCAGAGCAGCCTCAGCTGAGCAGGAGGGACGAGGTGGTGCTGGAATGTTTACTGACAGGCAGCAAGGGGGAAGATGATGCTTGAAGGGTGAGACTGAACAGCTTTGTTTGTGATTGTAAATATGGGGTTTGCAGTAAAAGAAGTCATCTCACCCGCTTTGAGGTTCTTTATGTGCCTTCTCAAGCTACTTGTGTGAAAGGAAGAACTCCCAGGAAAAAGAAAAGAGGGGGAAATATTTTGTTTGGTTTTTTTTGACTTAGTTGCAAAGAAATTACATTATCTGCAAATAATAGGCTTCTTTACCTTTTAATAGCACCATGGAGTCATGGAGTGGTTTGGGTTGGAAGGGATCTTAAAGATCATCTCATTCCACCCTCTGCCCTGGGCAGGGACACCTTCCACTAAACCAGGTTGCTCCAAACCCCATCCAACCCTGGCCTTGAACACTTCCGGGAATGGGGCAGCCACGGCTTCTCTGGGCAATTCAAATCACCGATTCTTTCCCAGAGGAGCTGGTTTTACAGCTGTCTCCCTTTGCCCCCAGCTCATTGGACACTGCATTTGTATCCCGGGGTGAGAGGGCTGCAGCAGGGATAGCAGTCCCGCCGGGATGCAGCCGGGAGAGCGGTCCTGCCGGGATGCTGCTGGGAGAGCGGTCCTTCCAGGATCCGGCCGAGCTGTGCAGGGCACCGGCCCCCACTAGGGTGCGCTAGGACAGCTAAAATGGGGATGGTTTTTCTTCTGGCGTCTGGGTGGAATCATCAAAGACGCCTATGCAAGAAATGGCACTTCTGTTTTTACACCGAGAATCTGGCTGGGTTCCCCACCGGTTGGCTGCGGTTTCCCTGGATGAGGCTGAAGGGCGCTGCAAAGCCAGCTGCAGCTGCCTGGGAGCACTGGGGTTTGGGCTGAGTCAAGTGCTGGCAAAGACCTTTGGGAAGACCCCAGGCTGTACACAGAGGGCAGGGAGAAGCTTTGTTCTCATGCCCTGTCTCATCCCACAGTCCCTTGGTTTGCTGCTGTCTGTGGCAGAGGAAGTGGAAATTGGGCATGGACATGGACAGGAGTCTACTTCAAGGTCCCACTAATGGTCTCCTGGTGCCATTTGGGCATTTCAAAGCTGCCCCTCACAAACTTGCCCATCGTCACACGAGGATTTTCTGCCTCGACCCAGGCTCTCAGACCCCCGTCTGCCACCCTCGTTTGCTTCATGTTTACTTAATTAGCCAGCTGGAGCATAATTCCTTTCATGATCTACAGTCTAATACATAAAGATGACAGTGACATGAATCTTGGCTCAGGATTCAATTTGCATGTTAATTCATTGTGGTTCCCCAGATAGGTGGAATTTGCTCCGACAGGATCTGGGAGCTCGTGAAATGCTCCACGGGTGGGGTGTTCTCCTGTGTCCCAGTGAGAGCCCGGAGCGACAGGTGACATAGTTTTGCTGTCCACCAGGCATCATCTGTTGGGGGACCTACAGCAAAAAGCAGAGCAGCAACCATCATTGAGGAGTTTTTGTTAGAACACAATGCAAACAGAGTGACAGCTCTGGTGGTTGAGAAGCATCTGGAAATCGGTGAAGCCTGGCAAGAGAACTTGCAACAGATTAAGGAACGCAGGCATTTTGCACAGCAGTCCAGCCCCAGTCATCTTTGGGTCACACCTCCTGAAACACTTTTCTAGGGAAGAGACAGGGAGGAAAAAGTGGAAGACTAGCCCACATTGGCTCTGAAGGCTTTAGGCACAAACCCCATCCCTTCACGAAACTCACCCTTCAAACCTCCCGGAGCTGGCTTACAGGGAAGGGAATGCCCTGAGCCTCTATTCATTTCCAGCTCTCCGGGGGACCCAGGAAACCCGTCCCGTTGCTAACAGGCTCCCAGCAGACCTGACAGCCAGTGCAGGCAGAGCTGCCATTCTCCAGCGTGCCTGAAGAAACAGCAGCTGGCCAGAGGGGGCACAAGGAGGCTCTCCTGGAAGGACAAACACCACAAGGTGGTTGTTTGTGTGTTATGTTGGAGCTCTCTGCGATCTGGACCCCCGGGAGCCGGGATACGGGATACAAAGAGGGTTTGCTGCAAAGCCCTGTGAGCGGAATAGATATCATGGCTGTTCGAACAGGAGGGTGGAGACGGAGACAGGGCTGTGTGAGCAGACGTGGCCAGATCACACAGCAGCCAGGGCCACAGCCAGCCAGCCTTGGAGCAGCCTCTGCCTGGCAGATGGGTTTATCCTCATGGAAGATGAGTTTAGTCGCAGTAAATCAACCATTTTCAGATTTTGCTGATTTTACACGGGCTAATTTTCATAACAGGAGGAAAGAGAGAAACATTTTAAATCTCTTATTCCTTTCCTTTTTTTTTTTACTGGACTAGGTCACTGTATTTTGGCCTTAGAAACGTGGATAACATTTTAATGAAAAATTGTGGAGGAAAAAAAAAAGAAAATAAATGTTGTCTCTTTTCTGTGTTCAAAACTCGATGGCTGTGGATTCCCCAGGAGTTTCTTGTGCTTTCTGAAATGCTGTTATCCTGTATGCCCTGCATTCATAATCACTTGTGGCTCCTTCTTTCTGGTCTGACCTTCCTTGCTCAGAGTCTCCAGTTGCAACAGAGCAAATTCTGGCTTTTCAGAATCATCTCACAGAAGCTTTGTGGGTAGGAATGACTAGAAAAGGAAGGGGTTTTGTTTTGGTTTGGTTTGTTTGTTTGTTTGTTTGTGGTTTTGTGGGGGGTTTGTTTGTTTGTTTTTTAACACAGAAAACATTACTAAAACTTTTAATTTTTCACCTCAACCAAAGCCAAGTTTCTCAGCTTTTCATTAAAAACCAAGTATTTGAAATTGTTCAGGAGGCCATAAAATGAACATTTCCAGGTTCTAGAATAAACAATGTCATTTTTGCAGATAGTACTTTTCAGAAAACTAGGATTTAATCGGGTAGCTACTGTTCCGTTAACCAGGGTCCCCAGGTAAACACAGCTCTAGATGTGGGAAATGCAAGGTTACAGTAACCCTGTGGGAATTCAGGGAGGGGTATTGGCATTTCCCTGCATGAAATGGGGGCAACAGCAGGTCTGTATTCGCAGTGCAGTTGAAATCTATTGGTGAAAAGCCCTGGGCAGGACCGAGTTCCATCAATCCTGGGCACAGACTGCCTGTGTTCCTGTGGCACATCCACCTGGCAGAGGCAGGGAGCCTTCAGGATGGGGATGACAAACAGCACCCCTCACCAGGCAGAGCTGAGGCAGGTCCTAATTAACCTGGAGCTACAGGGGTGCTGCTCATGGCTCCTGCGGTGTTCAAGCTGTGTCTTGACTTGCTCGTTTATTGCTGCCCCTTCTGGGGCAGGATCAGCACTGGCTCTGCGTGGTGCACCTTTCCCCACGTTAGCTTCTGGCTGTCTCCATAGGTTTCAGGCATGGAAGCTGCGTCCCTGTGCCCATCTGTGCTCTGTGGCTCTTGTCCTGCAGTCCCTGGAGCTCCCAGTCCTGCTTTAATTGTGTGGAGCTGTTTTCCTGGGCTAAATTAACAGGCACGGGGGGGGGGGACAATTTTGGCCCTGTAGGAGTTCAGTGGGAAAAACTGAGCCTCGGACTCAGGCCAAGGCAGCAGGGCCAGAGGGGATTTAATGGGACTTCCTGCAAAACACAGCTACACACTTTCAGGAGGGTTCTTCAATTTACCTGACTAATATTTTCTCCAGCCATGTTTTTTTTTTAATTCACGGTAATATCATCAATCACATAATTATGACCTCATTCCATTCTCCATTAAGACATGAGTGACAAATAAGGACAGGGTAACACTTTAGTTTATTTTGCTGTGTTTTATTGACCAGTTGAAAAGAAGCAAAACATGCAGGGGACAGAATTCCCACAACATAAAATTTTGCTGACAATATGCAATCTTTAGCTATTTCTGGAGAGCTGGGAAGCAGGACTTTTTTGTTTTGTTTTATTGTTATTTTCACTGTTTTTCACATAAATACACACCTTGTCAGACCTGGAAAAAGACTCTCTTGGGTCTGTTTGTGTCCATTTAACCCATGTCTCAAGCACCCATCACCATCATAACACACACACAGGGAGAAGAATGATTTCTGTGGGCAAGAGGCAGCTTAATCCAACGGGTCAGATAAAAATCCTTCAAATAGAATGTGGAGAGTTATTAACCAAAGCATATGACATTGCTGGCTGGGCCAGGCTTGGCTTAACACGGGGCCAGGTCAGAGGCTGGTGTGAGCAGGACTAGATTGATTCTTTCCAGTCCTTTCCCACCTCCTGAGTTCACCTTTTCCCTGCCATCAGCATTTATGTTCTCCTCTGCCTAAAGCCTCATTGCTACTTGCTTTGTAGCTGATCACATAACTTCGTTGCAGATCTTGGAATAATTAGTGGTTTGGGTGTTTTTTTCTGAGAATGATGAGACTTTGGTGGTTTGAGGTTCGGTTTCATAGTTTGTTTGCTTTTTAATTCAGAGAATGAAGCTCTAATTCATTTAATTCAGAAAACTGACAGCTGTGACTGGAAGTTGCATGAAAGTTGAAAACTAGAAGGCAGACATTGAGAATATATGGAGTGTTTTTATACACCTGTCATTTTGAAGCCACTTTCACAGTTCCCAAGCCTAACTTGACAGTTTTGGGTGTTTGGGGTAGGCAGTACTACACAAACAATATCCACTTCCAACACTGTGCATTCACAAGCCTCTCGTTGCTGGCACTGTGAAAGCACTGCTATTTCTCCGACAAAGAATATCATGGAATACTCTTCATACCAGTTTGATGCCCCAGTCTGAACTGTGCCATGCAATGCTCTAATTTCTTTTATTTCCACCTGGTAGCTGCCATCCTGCAGCCCTCCTGAGCTTGCCTTACCGTTTCCCCCTGATTTTCACTCGTGCTCACATTAGCACTGCGTCATCTTTGCAATCCTTGCCTTTCCCTGTGTTCTCTTCTCTACAACACTCTACAAATAAGTGTTTGCACAGGATTTTGAGGAGCTTCTGCCCTCACTAACAAAGGGGCAACTTCTCTTTGGAAGTTCCCCCCATCAGTTCTGACATCCCCTGCGGCCCTGCCACTGCTGAGCATTAATTTCTATCACTTCCCCCGATTTTCCTGGAAGAAATTCTGATTGGGCAATGGGTGCCGGGCTATCCATCATTTCGTGCCAGGAACAAGGCACACGGTGCTTCTCAGCCTGTAAGGCACAAATCGTTCTTAATCAACCCGAGTGTGCCTCGGGTAAAAGAGCTAAAGCCCTGATTTCCACGGCCATCCCCTTGGGATCCTGTCTGACACTCTGGAAGTGAGGCAGAGCCATTGACAGTGCCATGTAACAGTGCAGCACAGCTGATTAAACCCCTGCGAAGCTCCGATGGCTTCACAGAAGCCCTGTCAGTCAGCTCGCGTTTCATTTCAGGTCTGATTTTCGTTTATTTACAGCGCCGCCCATTACGTGGCGAGTGTTTGCTAAACGCTGGAGAATAATGGTGCTGTCCCACCTAGCTGACAGCACAAGAGCCGACAAAGGGCAGGAGTGCAGTAAAAGTGGTAATTTATGTATGAGTCATGCTTCCCAGCCAGCTGTGCTGATAAAAAAAATGGCTACTTTTATGGGAAGGCTGGAAAAGAACAACAACAAAATTACCTTTGTGAAAGAAAGGAAAAAAAAAAACAAACCAAAAACAAAAACAAACCCAAACACCTAAATATTTGGAGCAGCAGTTAAAGATGACTTATTGCCACCAGCACAGGGAAGGGAGTCCTGGAGAGGCATTTAGGATTCTCAGATGCAGGCCTGTGCAGGGAAAGGTGTTTCTGGCACAGACACGTGCACCTAAGACAGTCTGGAGACAGCAGCTGAAAGTCTTGCCTTTGGCACAGGAAAACCTGATAAGGAAGCAGGAAAACAGAAGATACTGAGTGTGGGAGATGAGGACTGGTACGCAGGGAGGGCGTTATGAACTGAGAGCACTGGGTGAGGCAGGGCAGGAAGACTTTGGAGGTACTTTTTTTGGCAAATTGCCAGGTGGTCCCATATCCACCTGATGCACGGAATTGTGCAGGAAAATTTGTGTTTTCACCCAGCAGCGTGACTTGGGGTCTGACTTTGCTCCACTTAGAGGCAATAACAGACTCCTATTGATTCATGGCAGCCATAGAAATCAAAGGAAACTTGCTGTGGCAACTGGCTAATTCAGTAAAAGCATTGATTTCTGGGGCTGGACAATTAAAGAGCATGAATGCTGTGTAGCTGATTTCTGTCTCTGAATTAATGTAACAAATGATCATTGATTCAAGTGAGAGGAAACTGCACCCCAACGGAAAGGACCTAAAAATCCCTCAGCCCGTGTAGGCTGGTCTTTAATGCAGATAGATGTGGCTCCCATTCTGCACCTGTGCTGGTTAGAGGGACTTAGGAGTTAGCTGACTGGGTCCTTCTCACCTCACAGACCAACACAGGGACAGGGAACAGCCTGGAAAGGGGATGCAGGAGCCCATGGTGTCCCAAACAGGTAGTGGGAGCACCACATGGCATCACTTCAGATGGGGGCTGTGGTTTTCCCCTGGGTTTGAGACAGAATCACAAAATGCTACGGGTTGGAAAGGGATCTTAAAGCTCATCTTTCTTCAGCCCCTGCCATGGGCAGGGACACCTTCCACTAGACCAGGCTGCTCTACGCCCTATCCAACCTGGCCTTGGACACTTTCAGGGATGGGGCAGCCACAGCTCCTCTGGGACACCTGTGCCAGGGCCTCACCACCCTCACAAGGAAGAATTTTTGCCCAATATCCAGTTTAAACCTAATCTCTTTCAGCATGTGAAGCCATTCCCCTTTGTCCTGTCACTCCAGGCCCCTGTAAATAGTGTTTCTCCATCCTTCCTGTTGGCCTGTTCAGGTACTGGGGGGCTGCAGTTAGGTCACTGCAGAGCTTCTCTTCTCCAGGTTCAACAATCCCAATTCTCTCAGCCTTTCCTGATGGCAGAGATGTTCCATCCATCTGATCAACCTGGTGGCCTCCTCTGGACTCGCTCCAATGAGCTTTACCTTCTTCCTGTGCTGAGGATCCCAGAGCTGAAGCAGCAGATGGGAGCAGAGAGTTGCCTCTGCCTCACGGTGGGGAACGTTCTTTGAGCCCCACATCAAAGCCATAGAGGAGGAACTTCCCAAAGCACTCACTGGAGCTGAGAACAGGCCCTGAGATTTCCAGGGCTGCTGAGTAGTTGCAAACTTTGGTTACAGCTTCATGCTTTGGAGCTCTGCCTCAGGAGCCAGTGTTCAGTGCAGTATGATGATTCCTTTCATAGGCAGTGGTTTGCCACTGTCCACTTGCAAACCCCTTTTGCTGCTGAGATTGTCTCTAGTGGGTTTGAGGTGAAGGGATGAATTTTGAGCTCACTGCACCACAGCAGCCCCAGCAGATCAGACCGGGGGGTCGCAGCTGCTGACAGAGTGGCCACCAAGGGTGACCAGCCTTGCAGCGGGGAACACATCCCGGTGTTCCCGGCTCCTGATCCGCAGGCTGGCTGTGTGTGAGGCTGCCAGCAGAGGTGGGTGCCACGGTTTGGGGTGGTGCTGGCACAGAGGCTGCCGCTGTGCCCTGCTGGGTATGGTCACACGGGGTGCAGCGGCAGGACAGGCTGTGACATTTTAGCAGCTCCAGCTGTTTGCGTCAGTGCGAGAGTCAGGGCCCTGACCTGGGAGTGTTTCTCATCGATCCACGGGCTCTGACGTAGAGCAGCCTCACCTGGATAACATCCCATCCCAACACACACTGACCTGCCAGACACACCACCTCCTGTCATCAACCCTCTGCTTCTGTGCTTGATGCCTTTTATTTTCCTTTTCTAGTGGCCTGTACCCGCGATAGAGATGTTCTGAGAGTGCCCAGAAGACACAGTGCAGCTCCTGCCCTTCATCACAGGAACAGGACTGAAGAGGTGTGATAAGAGTGTGGAGCGTTAATGGAGTGGGATGCTCAGTGCCAGAGGGGAGGAGGGATACTTTGATCAGTCACCAGGATAAAAGCTGAGCTGCTTTACAACACAGCCTGCTGGAAAGTAGTTGTTAGAAAAACGTGTCTATTAAAAGGTCAGGTGTGGTCCTGTGTTCTGGGCTGACACTTGCACAAGCTGGTAAATTATACATAATGAACACCTTATTAGGTTAATTTTGTCTATTTGGGGTCGTCATGAACAGCCTATTAGAAAATAACAGGTTTCTCAGTGGCTGCCAAATGCTGGTTGTTACTGTTTCTGCAAATAGTACTGAATCTGTAACTTGTTTGAGAGCAGTTTATTGCAGCATTTGGTGATCAAATTTGGAGCATTAACTGCACAGGTAAGTACTTAGTGTGCTCCTCTTCACTGACCATGAGAGCATAACTCTTAGAATCAGATTTCTCATGTGCAACAGGCAGAGGGACAACCACAAGTTCATTTTCACTGCCCCAAACCACTGAAAACTTTTGGTGGCTGTTCTGATGTCCATGTCTTTCTTGAGTTTACGGTTTTCAGCATTCCTTTTCAGTTGTGAGAGCTGACAATTAATCTTCTGTTTCAAGTAAAGAGGGTACTCTCACTCATACCCCAGATCCCAGCACCAGGGAGAGAAATGAAGTATCTGAGGGGATAAACCTGCAAATGTTCTTTCAGAATACAACCCGGGATTTGCTCCCAGTAAACTGCTGGGGCTCCTGCTGGAAGTGTGGAGTGCCTGCTGGAAAGCTCTGTGAAAGGCACCAGACTTATTTTAAAATTTAGAGACACATTTACATACTTAGAACTTTTTCCCCAGTAATAAAGTAGCTCCACTTTTGTAAATGCTGGGAGCTGTCACAGATGTTTTTTTGTTTCCCAGCAAAAAGTACCAGAGGCAACAGTGGCACGTTCGAGAGAGAGCTTTGATAGAGAATGTTCAAAAGCATGATTTCTGCTTCCTCTCCAAAGCCTGGCTCCCAGAAACTTTCCTTGACCTCTTCCAGATATGAAATAGTCCTGCATGGGCTTTGGTGCTCGTCTTCAGAAGATTCTTCCATGTCCTCCCCACGTGCATCTTGCCAAACAGGCAGATGAAGTGTTGCCAAGCAATGCTTTCTTCTGTGCCTGGATTTGGATTATTAATAAGGTGGTCGGGATGAATGGAACTATTTCAGGTCTTGTCAAAGCAGCACAAGCTGGATGCTGCTTTTGTGAGATTTGCCACTGCCCCTCCCTCCTCCAGATCATCTCTTTCATGTGCCTGAGCACTGAGGTGACAGCCTGCTTCATTAGAGGCTGCTACAGCATGGGAAACAGCAAAGAGAAAACTCAGAGAATGAAAAAGAACAGGGAAAAAAAAAAAAAAAGAGCTGATTGCAGTTTCAAGTTGAATTTCCACGACCTTCTAAGCAGGCACTGCAGGATGAGCACATTAAATTCATGTATTACTCAACAGCCAGGGCTATTTAGCAATAAAGACCTCTGGCACTGGAAGAGACTCAAACCAGATCTTTGCAGGTGGCAGTAAAACACGAGGAGTGTCGTGCAGAAGATCCCTGGGTCACCCAGCCTGCTAAGGCAAGAGGCTGGAGCCTGACTTGTGCAATCACTGCAAGGGATGTAGTGCTGTGACACACTCACCGTCACAGAGAACTGCCTGGGAGATCAGAAAAGAAAAAAAATTACATGTAGTCCTACAAATGCAGCTCTGTTTTCTGACAGTAAATTAAAGTGTGCAACACACACACACAGAACGTGAGGGCTTTTGAAAATGGACCCAAGCTGCTTTGGGAGTTGGGTTTAGAGCTGTTGATTGTTGTCTGTGGAAAAAAAATAACTGCAAGTGATGCTGGTTGTTCATCCTCTGAGCAACCTCATCTAGGGGAAGGTGCCCCTGCTCAGGGCAGGGGATTGAAAGTAGGTGATCTCTAAGGTCCTTTCCAGTCCAGGACATTCCACGATTCTATGATTCTATGAAAATGAGGGAAAAAAGTCTCAAAGGCAATGCATGCTACAGAGACTTGCCTTGAAGTCCCCAGCTTCCAGTCCAGGAAACAGGCAGTGTGGGGTTTTCACATTTTCTCCTGTAAAAATAAGATATTTGACCCCGCAGCTTTCAGAGATTTGAATAATGAAATAGTTTTATCCAGAGTTTTATTCAGGTTTGACTGCTTTGCATTGCACCCACAGTGTGCCAAGGGCCTTCCTGCTATCCAGGAGAGGCCTCTGGCTCTTGCAGGCTGGTGCCCCAATCCTGCAGGGATGCTATCACAGCCTTTCCTTCCTGTTTGTGGGTAGCTGTTCCACTTGACAGTTGTTTATGGAGTTCAGTATGCGTATAAATGATTGTACAAGTGGGGCTTAGGGTTATGTCAGGGCTATAAATTTTAAGATGGTTTCTTCTGGAGATTTTGCAGGCAGGTTTGGGTTTACCCTGCTCATACACCAAGGAAACCTGAGCTGTGGAAATGTGTCCCTGGTTAGCTGACATACTATGCCCCTCACCGTGGCTGCATCAGCATTATTCCTGCTGCTGAAACGACCTGCACTCTCACACCAGAGAGAGTGTGTGTGTGTGTGTGTGTGTGTGTGTGTGTGTGTGTGTGAATTATTCCACCTTCTTACATGCACCTGAGGTTTGGTTTTTTTTCCAAAATCTACCTCCCTTCCCAAACCCATTGTTTAACAAATGCTAGATAAGGATGTTTTAAATTTCCCATGAAATTTGAGATGACTTCACAGTCACAAAACATCCGTTTGGAACACTTGTAGGAGATTGTATCCCAGTGGCATTAATATACAGGAGTGGGCGAGTCTCTGTAAATACCAGTGGCTTAGGAACCCAGTGTTTTACATTAATGGAGCCCCACGGCTCTTGCTGCCTCAAAATGATGAACTCTTGGGCAACCTTTGTTGAAAATTGTCCTGCAGCACAGAACTGCTGCCAGTGTTTTATTCCATTGCTAGCCTAACCTTTTGCCAAATTAATCCGTGCCTAACTCACTTCATGCATATACAGCAGATAAATTGTTGATTCCACAATAGCTGGAGTAGTCAAGTCAAGCCAGTGTTTAGGTATCATGGAGTCCCCAGTATTGCTCTTCTTGGGAGAAGGGGAGAAGTTTTCCTGATGGGAGACAACTGATCTGCTGTTTGATGATTTCTGCTGTTATGTGATATGTTACTTGTGCACTCCAGGTTTCTTCACACAAGTCAAACAAACAGCCTGCACTGGTGAGAAGGTTAATGCCTCGCTGTGTCATCTGACTGACGCTGGATGTTATCTCCACATTTATCCTCTGGTTTAACTTCTAGGCAGAAGCTGTAACCCGATAAATACACAGTCCCATTCGCCCTCAGTAGTCCTTCCTGCTGTCTCAGACTTATCAGGATGACACAAACTGAGGCTTGTTCACCCATTTCTAGTGAGATATCTATCTATATATCATAGTCTGTCTTGAAACTAGTTTTAGACAACAAGGCATCATCCTTCCAAGGGATTACATGAATTGGTGTCTACAGAGTGTACTCTCCCATAGCGTTTTTTCCTCAAACAGACATCTGATGCTACTTCTGCTTTCTTGGAGGCAATGAATGTTGCTTCCAGTGCATCATCAAATATCTCATTATTAAATAATTAGGGAAGGTTTTTTATAAACATTTTGACTGTAAAGAGCCCCAATTACAATTCTCACTACTACCTTCTGGCAATGGAGGGGAAGACACTGATGAGTCCTCCTTTGATGCCTGTTAAAACAAGCTGAGAAAAAGGGCAGACCTTTGGACTCTAAATAATGATACTATCCATAAATAATAAAGCTCTTCAGGGCCCTTTGTGGACAGACTGTAACTTCCTGCCCAAAGGTATTAATCTTCATGCACAGGCACAGTGTCTGTGCTGTGCTCCCCTCCCACCACCGCTCCAGCTGCGTTTCACGGCTACAAATGTCTCACAGAACACATTTCCGATGTGGCAGCTGGAATGGCATCCAAAAAGACACACACCCAAGGGTTTGGGGGTTATTTTATAATTTAAAAGTTTTTCCAGGCAAGAAGGCTTGCTTTCCCAGCTTTCCCAGCAAGACATTTGGGATGTCTTGGACTTCAGACCAAGGAGCCCAGAATAAATTCACCAAATAGCCTTGCTAAGAGTCGGGGGCTCTTCCAAGCCTGCCAGAATCCAGAGGCCCTGGAGTTGTGGCTCTAGAAAACTTACTGTTCAGCTTCACAGTGCCCATGTAGTAGGACCAGCACAGACAAGTCCTGTCTGACCTGCTGAGAAGGTCCTGCGTGGTGCATCACTATATGGCCACCAAGCATGTTTTGGTTTGGCTGTGATTGACTATCTGTGGCTATCCAGGAGGTGCTGGACTTGCTCTGCAAGTCCAGTCCAGCAGTACTTGTGATTTGTTTCACACTCAAGGCAACTTCCATGTGATGCCAAAGTCACAATATCAGCTCTAGACTTTATATTGCTCTAATTTCTGTTTGAAAAATGAAAGGATAAGTCCAGCAGTGACAACTCTCTGAGGTGTGAATAGAGTGGGGTCTGCCCGTTTGGTCACCCAGGGATGGGCATCTCCCAGCTGAAGAGCTCAGTGTGTATCAGACACCTCCCAGGGTCAGGGCACACCTGGAAGCACCACCGAGGGTGTGCAGGTGGCAGGAGCTGGGTAATTGCACACTCCACGTGTGCAGTGAGGCCCAGGTGGATGCAGCACATCTTACACCTCCTGCCAGGGAGCCCTTCCCCAGCACGTGTCCCACGCCTGCTCCCCAGATCCCCAAGGATCACCCTGTGTGCCTCATGCTCAGGCTCACACAGGTTTGGAAATGCAGCCCATAAACTGAGGGCAAGCCTTATCATCAGCCTTTCCCCTGGGCACTGCCTCAGCTCAGGGAATCAGCTCAGAGCTCTTCCTGAAGGACCGGGCTGGTTTCTCTCAGGAATGGTGCCTGGTGCTGGTCACTGGGGAAAGGAGGGCTGAGCACTCTCTCCCAGCTCATCGCTGACCCACCCTCCCTCACCCATCCATTAAAGATTGCCCATCTCCACTGTGTGAGTCAGAGAATCAAACCCTCTTCTGCGACATCTGCCTTTTATCAATGACCTGAAGAGGGGAAAGAGTCCTTTAACCTTTCCTTTGCTATAAACGAAGGAGCTTTCAGAATGACTCTGTAGGCAAGCAAGCCCTTCTCTGCTCCTCTCTGTGCTGCTCCACCACCATGGTGCTCGCAGGAGATTATTACAACACCTATTTTTCTCTCCAGCAAGCAGGTTCCCAGCTCGAGGAGGCTGACAGGCCTTGTGCAACTTGTCATTACTCATCAGCACTCCCTATGCTCGTTTAGATCTCAGGGTGTGGTTTTAATTAGCTGATTCTGTAATAACACCCTGGTGACTTGGTGATGGATAGTCACCCTAGAAACCTATTAAATAGGAGTGTGGTGGCTCCACATCCTTAGCCTGTGCTCTCAGATTGCTATTTGCTTCTAGAAATGGGGTCTGTGGGTTTGCTTGTCCACCCTGCCCCATAGCATCCAAACCTGTTAGTGGATGAATCCCACAGAAATGATCAGACCTGTAGATATTTCACTGAAATCTGCAACCAGGCAGAAGAGAAAGAATATGATAAGTGCCCGGACTGAGAACTTGCTGCTTGTTTAGGTAAACAGAAAATCCACGTGGGAAGGAGCGTGTATGAATGCACCCCAGCTATGGGGGGTAAAACACTGCTCCTAACTCAGTTACTAAGTATGAACAAACTAGATCACAAGTAGGTGTTTTATTCTCCCACGATAACCTTAGTTTATATTTTTTTCCCGTTGCTACTTCTGAGTTCTTTTATCTCAACAGCTTAGTGATGTTTTCCACTTTGGTAGGCTTCTGTGGGCCTCAGTGTGTGTCAGCCAAGTCCATGGTCTGTGCTGAAGCTGCTGGGGCTTTGAAATGCTCTGCTCTTGAGGTATGTGCTTGGCCAAGGGCTTTGGAGCTAAACCAAGCTTTTCTTGGTTGTCTTTATAACACTGAGCAGGTTTTTGGTCTAGTGGGTTGTCTTTTGAGTAGATTAATAAAATTAAGTGGAACCCTCTGTACAAGTGGAACTCTTGCTTTATCTGTGGGGCAAATTTTATAAGGAAGAAGCAAGATGAGTGTTCTTTTTCAATACTGGTGATCACTGCTCCGTTCATACTGGCCTCATGTTCTGTGGTGTCTCCCAGGACACACCTTCTTGCTGTTATTTCTTTCTTCTTTTTCAAGTCACCCTGCTGTGAAGCCAAGCTTGCACTGATTATGGAACATAGGAGAGAACCTTTACTGAATTCACATAACTATGGGTTTAACTTCCTATCATGTGCAAATACATTCAATTTCTAAGTTAATATAATTTTAATCTTTCAGTAAACGTGTGTTTCCATTGCATACAGAACAGCTCACTTGTGATACAGCTCTTGTCACAAGTGCACCCTGCCTCTGTTGTTTCCTTATCCTCACAGTCTGTCCTTAGGCCTCTTAATTTGGAAATGGGTTTGTTGGAGTTTTTTGGGGCAGCTCTGCCCGCAGGTTGATTTGGAAAGCACAGCCTTGGAAATACCCATTGTTCTTCCAGAAGTCAAATTGATTTTTCACAATGACCTTGTCATTGATCTTCTTATCAGTCTTGCCATAAATATATGTGTGATCCCTAATTAGTCCATCTGTCAGCTCTCCAGGTTCACTGGTGGGACATGAGCGTTGCCACGCGGGTTGGAAACCAGCTGAGTGCACAAAGAATGATAAATGAGAAATGTCAGGATTTGCACCCTTGGAGCTGCCTCATCTCTTGTTGCAAGCCTTGGCATTAGATCTGGGCTTAACCTTGTTAATAATCTCAAGGAAGGGTTAAAGGCCGTGCTAATGAAGCTTCCACTGTATGATCTGCTTGCTCTTCCAAAGCCAGGCTCTTGAGCAGAGCTTGTATGGACACGGGGACACGGACAACGGAATGCCCACTTACCAGCCTTGGGATTCAGTGGGTTTGTGTAGGTTGAAAGTTGGGCCCTGGCCCCGAGAATAAGGCTTTTGAGAAAGGGTTTTAATTCTGGAGGCACTACACTGTCTGAGCACAACAGACCCCATGTTAACCCCTTCAGTTAACTGAAGAACTGTGTGTTGCTGTGCTTATTTGATGAGCAAGAAGGGGTGGAATAGAGGGGGTGTGTGGCTCTACTAGTGAAGCTCTGCTGTAGCAGGGGGAGACTAACCTGGGCTTGGTGATGGCTGCCAGGATCTGGCAGTAGCAGCTGCCTTTCACTGCCCATTTTGTGCCCACAACTCCTTTCTGACTAGCTTGTAATCCTTGTAATCCTCCTTGTATCACAGGAGTTTGTAATCAATGGAAAAGGGGGATTGTGAAGCCTGCAAACAACCTGTGGCAAGGTAGGTGTGTGTGTGGGGGGAGCCTCTTAAAGCCCTCACTGCTGGGTGTGGTGGGAAATGACTCACGGGCCTTGAGGTTTGCAAGGATCACATGGAGCTGAAGGTGACCTTGGGAGCAAGGGAGGAGGGTAAAGGGCTGGCTGATAACAGAGGCACTGTGGCTTTAGAACCAAAAGTTGCATTTCCTGTAGAAGGTTTTTGATATTTGAGAATCCTGTCCCAAATGTTTCAGCCTGTGGTGCCTCTAAATTCATTTGCAAGAAGCTCAGACATTTCAGTTTTGGTGCTTCACTGCTCTGATATCAGAGTATCCCAAAACTCCTCTTGGTTTGGGGGGCTTATTCCTGGAAATAAGGCTGCTGTGTAGAAATAAGGAGTTAATATCCAAGGGCTTTGAGCCAAAAACCAGTGCTCCTTGAACTCTTTGGAGTGGGCCCTGCGTGACAAAATCCTTGTATTGCTGACAGTGATGGATCACTGAAGGGAAAACTGCTTCCAGGAGGGGCTGTTGTGCAAATGCATTTTAATGGGGAAGGGGGAATCACCAATAAATTGTGGAAATGTGTTTGGTGGCAGAGGGGCACTGTGGTGATGCCACAGCAGCAGCAGTTTCTGTAGTGACTAAAAATATTGCTGCCCATTTTAGTTTTTCTGAGGGTTCTGATTTTTTCTTCTTGTTCACCCCAGAGCCACGTCCTCGAGTGCCACATCCACACGTTTTTTGAACACGTCCAGGGATAATGACTCCACCACTTCCCTGGGCAGCCTGTTCCCATGCTTGGTTGTTCCAACCCTTTCTGTGAAAGGGTTCTCTGATTTCTCCACATTCTAGCTGTGGACCATCCTAAAGTTGGCTTGGTTTGATGGCCTGTCCTTGTGTAGGGGGCTATGCCATGAAAAGGAGTCGTACCCATTGTGTGAAGGCTTTCCTTGCAGAGTTCTGGTAGAAATGGTGACAACTGGTATTCTGCAGGGCCTTCCTTGCGTGTGACACTGGCAAAGTGCCACCTAACAGGATGTGCAAGCATGCACTTACCTTTGAGCACGTAGGTCTTCTCTGCCGTGGTGTGTGTGTGTCCTGCAGCTTGCAGAGCAGCGTGGGGCTGCGGGCTGCTTGCTCAGCAGTGCTTGGCCTGCCTTGGGTTGTGAATGAGGGATCACAGCTACAGCTGATGCATAGGCATCTCTGCAATCCCTACGGAGAGTGCGTCAAACATTTGGTCAATACTGGCTTACACAAGGCATGAGGAAAGCCCATCTTGCACGGCCTGGACTTGCCCCTGAGCTCAGTTCAGTAACTAAAGATGCTGCAAGCTCTGCAAGGGGAAAGTACCCTCGTGATGAGTCACTGCGTTACCCCATCGCTCCCCTGCTCATCTCCTTCGGTTCCTTCTGCCCTGCCTGTGCTTCTCTGGCCTGGCAATTCATCTGGCTGTGCTTGCTCCTGGTTTGATCTCTCCTCCTCCAGGCCCCTGGGGGCACCCAGCCGTTTGCCTGCCTGCCTTGGAAGCCTCTGCTGAGTGTTAGTTGTAACACTGAGTCACTGCAAGATTAGGGTTGTGTTTTGGGTTTTTTACTGTACTGGTAGCTGGCTGAAGAGGTTATTTTCGTTCTTGTCTGGTGTTTCAAGGGGGTAAATATTTTGCCCTCTCATGTTTGCTCCAGCTCCCCTTGTGTTTTAAAGCCCAGCCAGGAGCGTTAATGAGCAGACAGCTGTTTGCATTTTATGGTGCTGTTGGCTTTGTGCTGTGTGGACCTGTTGTTTTGGCCAAGCAACTAGTGAAAAATTAACTATAAAGGCTGGCCATTTCTTCTCATCCTCCCAGTGTGTTAGGGCTGGAGAGAGCCCCCCATACCCCTGGCTGACCCTGTGCTGCAGCTCCTTCACAGCAGTTTCCTCTGTTGCTGGATCCCTCCCTTGCTGCTGCCTGTGGCATTCACAGCTGCCAGCCCTGACATGTCAGGACCCATAAGGATGTGTCCTGCAAGCAGATCATTCACTCAGAGGGACTTTATCCTCTTCTCTTACCAATTTTGTCTTGCATCACTTCCCCAAGTTTTCACTTCTCACAGAGCTAACTGTGGCAATACTTGGGAAGCACAAATGCATTCCTTGTAACCCAAGTAAAAACTCCTCTCCTTGAAAGTGTGTCCCAAGCTAAGGGGGATCTTTCTGCCCTGGAAGGCGCAGCCCCTGCATGATGCTGTGAACTGTGGTCACTGCTGCAGCACAGGGAATGGCTCTAAGGACCTGCTTTGTATGAAGTCACAGCTCCCCTGAAAGTTTCCCCAGCTTTGTGGCCACAGAAACAGATGCTGCTCTTCTTCTCAGTGATCTGAACCACCAGTTTGCCCTTCAGCCCAGAAGAGCCCTAGTTCTCCAACCAGAAAAATAAACCAACTGAGGACTTTTTAGGAGAAGAAATTTGGCCTTTCCTTTCTCTCCCCCTTTGGCTGTATGTACATTGGCACACTGGGACATCTGTCTGCTCTGGTCACTTTGTCCACAGCCTCCTGTGCCATCTGCAGGAATTATTCAGTAAAGGAATTAAAAAGCAAAAAAGGTACAATGGCTTAATAAAGTTCTCATCTTGTGTTCTGGAACCGGAGTGCTGCAGTGTTTGGGGAGTTGAATGCAGGTGTTCTGAGAGCCAACTGACACTGAGTTATTCTGATTTTACAGTGGTGAACTCGAACAAATTATCCTTTGGGTACTTCCCAAGGGGAATGTTTGTTGACTCAGTTCACAAAGGAAGTAAGGATGTGCATTTGCTTGGGAAAATTATTATCCAAATCATAGTGTTCTTTTGAAACAGTTGTTTGACTGAATATGAAAAAGAAGCAATCAGACACTTGCATTAAAAGACCTTGGCAAGGCACTGAATGGTGAAATTATAAATTTCTTCTCTCTTACCCCCTCAGAGCAGAATTATCTATATTTGGATTTCTTTTTTCGGCCCCAGAGAGGAAGTGAATCAAGTTTGCAAGTGGATTGGACCAAATACAGTGAATCTGGCTGTGCCTCTGACATGGAGCTGAACTAGAACAATGTCCCAAGGAGCAGTGCTTGTTCTTGATCCACAGACCCAAACCAGATCCCTCTCTCTCTCTCTCCTGAGGACATTTGGGGGGGGGGGGAAGGGAATGTAAGCTGTGAGGTTAGACATTTGTGTTTCTTCCCATTGCTATCAAACCTATACCAGGGAAACCTTTTAGGTTAATTTTAGCTCCAGCTTCACTCCCACCGTTGGAATGTCTGATCTATTTAGACTGAAGGTGTGTGGGGCAGGGACTGCTCCGGATCTGTTGCTATTCCCAGCTTTGAAGTACTTCCTCACCAATCTGGAGAAGCTGTTTCTCTTCACTGAGTACCACATCTCTCTCTTCCCTTCTCTCTCTTTTCCTCTCACTCGGTGCTTTTAGCAACCCTTAGATCAAAACTCCTCTGCTGCCACCTCTGCGTCTGTCCCTGGGTGGAGTTTGGCAAGGACTCGTTCAAGATGTTTTTCATTTTTGAGGCATAAAGTTAGTTTGTGGTTGGAAGAAATACCATGTACAAGAATAGTCTTTCATCTTTTATGGATTATGCTGAGGGCAGTGATGTCTTCCATGGCTTGCCAAGGTGCTCTGAGGAGGATCTCAGTGTTACCAAGAAGGATACTTGACTGTATGTGCTCCTCTCTGAGGGGGACCACAGCCCTTCTGGATGACCAGAGCCCATCAGACAAGTCTGGATTTTGGATCTGTGCTATTCCTTGGTGCAATGAACTGTCCCCTGTGCTGTCATTGCTTCCCCATGCACCTTCTCTTTCATCTCTGGCTGTTGTTCTTAGATATCGCTAGCTTGGAAAATTCAATGATCGGTTCAATAACAAGTGTTCAAGCTGCACTAGTGCTTGAAATCTTTGTGGGGTGTGATCCATTCCCAGTGGATTGGGTATGCTACCTGGAATTCAGCCAGTGAGAGCCCCAGGACTGATCTCCTGGAGGAAAGGGAACATGCAGGAAGCTGAGCAATTAGATCAGTCCCTGAGATTTTAATTTATATACGTTTTCCAGCGCTTTCATTTAATTTCCTTGGATGGCTAGGTTTAATTAAAAAAAACAAAACCAAGCAAACCAGAAAACATCCAAACCCCAAACAACTAATTCCAAATCAGCAATGCCAGGAAGATACATGGTGTGGATTCTTTCTTGCCAGGCATTCCCTGAGAAGCCGGGGAAGTCGGACTGGCCTGGCGAGCAGCCGAACTCTGCCGCCGCTGACACCTCTCCAGCGGGAGCGGTGTGTGGGCAGACAGGTGGTTTCATCACGGGGAGGAGGAGGAGGCATGCATCACCTTTTGTTTAAGCAGAAGCATCTTTTTGGAATGCTGTCCATTTTATCGGTGAGGGCAGGAGCAGGGAGCATCCAGGAGAGGCCGGCTGTTGTAATTCCCACAAGTGGAGGCAGGCTGCTGCGCCCGCCCGCTGCCGCCAGAGGAAGAACCTGTTCCATTTGCTGGGAGCTATCGCTGGGAGGACGAGAGCCACGCTCACTGGGACTGCAGCAGCCACCAGTGCATGGAGTAGCTGCTCCAGAGCTATGCTGTGGGGAAGGGGCAGAGGCTTGGATATTGGACACTGGCTGCCCCTTTGGGTTAGAGCCTCCACTTTCGCCTCCTAAGCCGGGGAGGAAGAATACGCAGCCGCTCGCTCGTGGTTGGCCCAGCCCAGGATGGCCGCGCTCTCTCAGCACCTGAGGATCCTGCTCTGGAAGAACTGGCTGAGTGTCAAGAGGCAGCCGGTGAGTGTGGGAACAGAGGAGCGGGAAGCTGGGAATGGTGGGAGCTGATGAGCAAGGGGGACACTGCAGGAGAGGAGGGTCACGGTGATAGAGGCACAGGGAAGGAGGGGAATGGCATGGAAGTGAAGGTGGGCCTTTTTAAGCCAAAGTAATTGGGTCTTGCATTGGAGCTCGTACATGAGGGCTCAGGAGTCCAGATGGAGTACCGTGGATGCCACTCTTGCTCCCTCTGTGCAAACAAAACCATGCACAAACTCACAGGCAGGCCTGAGTTCAGCTGCAGTTCTGTACCTGCTCCCCTGGAGCAGACCCCATGGTTGGTGTACAGCCTCCAAGATGTCCCTGGGATTTGGGGGTCGTGGGGGCTGCCCTTACACAGACCCATTTGTAAAGGATGGACAAAGAAAAAAGTAGCTCTGAGAGATGCGGGTAGGACAGATTTCCAGTGCAGTCCAGTGTGCTGCAAATCAAACACCCCAGTGGTCTTTCTTCCCAAAAGACAAACCGTTGGCACCAATGTCCAGAGAGCAATCTGACCTGCAGCAGCATCGGGGAGGTGAATGTTCCTTTGGGTGGCCTTGTGTGGCCAGGCAAAGGCTGCCCAGTAGTTTTGTCCCAGTCTGGTCTCGGTGCAGCTGCACAGTAACTACAGCACCCTGAGGTTCTGGGCCTTGTACCACAGCCTGTCCTCTTGCTAGTAATTCAAACAGGGTGGGTTTTAAACTTGCCTTGGTGGAATGGAAGCCTTGGCAGGTGCAGAAAATGCTGACAGAAGAGAAGTGGCCGTGGAGGGTGTGATATGAGGATGGAGTGAAAGGCCCAGTATCACCATGTGCTTCTGCAAGGTCAGTTCTTGCCCACCATGTTCTC
Organism: Empidonax traillii; assembly: GCF_003031625.1. NCBI lineage: Eukaryota > Metazoa > Chordata > Aves > Passeriformes > Tyrannidae > Empidonax > Empidonax traillii. The sequence continues at coordinate 542,325 of NW_020955477.1, forward strand.
CCTCTCAGTTTTGGAGCCTGATTTGGAGAGGTGCTGAGTTCCTCTGACTCCTGTGGGTGTGCTGCATTCCTGAGTATTCTTTGCTGCTGGAAAATACACCTTTTCTGAGATGCAGAAGAATCCCAATAAATTACTTCTAATTTCTCAAGAGAAATTGTAACAGCCTCATTTAAAGCAGAAGGTCTGGGTCTCTTTGAGCTCTTGTGTACTCAGAGTAAATGCCAACTTAAGCCTTACCTGTGCTTTGACCAGTCTCACTTGCTATAATTCTGGTTTCCTGTGGAGCTGAAATATCAACTCTATAGAATAGAAATGTCAATTAAAATAAAAATCTGGCCACTACAGACTATTTTATGGCAGCCATTCCCTGCAACTCTCCTTCATTTCCCTCGCTTGTTCCAAATTAGGGAGCTTGCTCAGACTGCAGATGGTGTGAGGAGGTAAAGCCAGATCTCTGCTCCCAAGCCCATCCTGGTTTCTGTCCTCCTCCTTGCGTGTTTTCTACCTGTGTAATCCGCCTTCCCTTACTGACCAGGCTGTTGCAGAGCTTTTTTTGGGAGGTAGGAGGGGAGGGAGGGAAGGGTTCTGTTGTGCTTCTCAATTTCTGATAAGGAGTGAAGGTGGTTCCTGCTGCTGAGGTGGTGTTGGCTGCCCTCTCCGGGAATGCCTGGAATGCCATGGGCTGGTGTGACACCAGGCAGCCCCATCCCAGCCCTGCAGACTCCAGTGCTCTCCTGCTCTCTTCATCAGCCTCTCCAGGGCTGGCAAACATGTTTTACTTCTACCTTTTGCTCCATGCTGTATTTCTATGTGCCTGCACCCAGAGATACTGATCTAAGGTCTGAGCGATTAAATCAACTTTTAGCAGTGAAATAATCCACCAGCCAAGGGATTATGCAGTGACATCACAGTTCTTAATGTCACAAGAGCCAAACTGAGGTTGTTTATGGTTCCATTCGAGCCAACATGTTCCACCTGCAAGCTGTTTGGCCAGGGTGGTTGTCTTTCGCTGGAAATGCCTGGGACAGTGGGAATGCTGTGATGTTGCAACTGGTGTGCCCAGCTACTATTAAATCCAATTAAATCAAAGGCCAGAGATACTGAGGGAAGAGCTGTGTGGAAAGTGGGGAGTAGAAGCACCATTATAGCTCAAAATGGGGAGGTACCACAGTTTCCCTGAGCAGAAACTATCAGTATTCACTCATTGTCCCAAGAATGTGACAGATGTCTGGCCCTTCCTTCAGGCAGCTTCTGACTAATATCAGTTTCTGTGCTGTTACCCCATAATTTTCCTTTAGCCTGTGTGGTTCTAAACGAGGAGGCTGCGTTAATGATACTGTTTGCACAGGAATTAATCACAGTTAAGCTGCGTGTTTGGGGACTGATTATAGGGAAAGCATCTGATAGAAAAAAATTATAAAAAGATGGTAGTTTCAGTGATGGATCCTGTTACAAGTTGGCAGGGTGTATATAAAAGGCAGGAACTGTCTGTAAAAGCTAAAATACTGCTGAATGCTGGAATTATAGGAGTGCCCTCTGTGAAGGGATGTGTGGGGAGGGGCCTTGTGATTTGATGTCTGTCACTTGCCTATTTTGGGGCATGAATTTGCTCCTGCTTTCAAGCCTGTGTCACCTCATCAGGGCTGATAGGGATGGAGATGCTGTAAAAACAACCATCTTCAAGCTGAATTGCTCTCCAGGATTTGTTTGTCTGTCTGTTTGGTTTTATGTTCCAGTAAGTGTTACAGGAAATGAAAACATGGTTATGGGCTTGGAATTACTTTGGAAAAACAGTTGTGGGTAATGTGTGCTGATCTGAAAAAAAAGAAAAGAAAAAAAAAGAGTAGCACAACGATGAAAAATAGGATTATTTTGAAGAAAGACATCTTTGCAGTTACAAAAATTGGCATGAAGATGGCACAGCAATTTTGCAGCACAGAGTAGCTTGAGCTTAGCTACTGATGGATGGAAAGCTCTAATGTAGTAAGCATGGGAGCAAGGTAGCCAGCTAGTGCAGAAGCTGTTGATTATTTGGATAAGTTCATTTTCCTGGCTCACTAAACTCCGAGGCTTGCAGTTATAAGATTTTGGGCCCCCTACCTCCATTGGTTTACAGTAGATGATTACTAGACTGTATTTTCTTAATCCTTATCCATTGAAACAGTCAAGCCTCACGTTAAACACAAGAGTTCTATAGATGTTCATGTGTTTTTCAACATATTAAGCCAATTCTACATAATTTCTCCTCCATCCTATGTTAGATATATGGAATACATTCTTCCCTGAGAGGGTGGGGAGGCCCTGGCAAAGGTTGCCCAGAGAAGCTGTGGCTGCCCCATCCCTGCAAGTGTCCAAGGCCAGGTTGGACAGTGCTTGGAGCAACCTGGTCTAGTGGAAGGTGTCCCTGCCCATGGCAGGGGGTGGAATGAGCTGAGCTTTAAGGTCCCTTCCAGCCCAAACCATGCCATGATTCATCTCAGCTCATCTCTGTGGGCTGCTACAGTCTGGAGATGGAAAGGCGCCAGGGATTTGCGTTGCTGGGGTCAGAAGCTCACATGAGGGATCTTGGTGATTGGTGTTCAGATGTGACTTCTGTGGCTGACTGCTTGCACAGCTCCATAAACCCTTTCCTTCACCCTGCTTGGGCTCCACATCTTGTCAGTGCTCAAGTCCTTTCAATAGCTCAACCATGAGGCTCAACTATTTGTGAAGAACACTGCAATTTTCTGGGAAGAAACGTTGTAGACTTGTCAAACACTCAAATTCTGGGGTGTAACTAAATCAAAGTCCTATTTACCCATTATTTGAGCAGCGTCTTTCACTGAAAGTGAAACCAAACTTTCACACCTCAGGTCTTTTATCTCTCCATTGGTGTGTCCGAAAGCTCTGTGTTTCCCAGCGTGCCTTTACTATTCCATGGCAGTGTCTCCAAGCTGGATAAACACTGTCCCCCATAATTATCAGCCAAACTGAAAGACAGGAAGCCTCGTGTTGTTTTCAGCCTTGTTATTTGCTCTCAAAATCTGAGGTAGTTTTTCTTCCTGCATAGATAATGCTTGGGCTTTAATTGTATGCATACTGAGACAGGTGTGATTTACAATGCACCTATAACTCATTTAGGGCACTACTTGTACATTCCAGACAGGCTCTGGGACACATCAGCACGACAAACGTAACCCATATATTTTCATTGCTGTTTTATAGGTATGGTCGTTTGTTTTAATTTCCTGGCCCGTGGTTGTTTTCATAATCTTGGCCATTATCCGTCTCAAATTCCCTCCAGAACCACAGCAAAACTGTAAGTAACTGGTTTGTTTTTCTGTCTGTGGGGTTTAGTTCTCATTTCAGTGACTGATGGGTTCATTTGATGTGTTTTGTTACTTTTACAAATTTGGTTCCTTTTAGTTTCCAGTGGAGATTTCCTGGGATGCAGAATGCTGTAAATAAAATGTGTGTGTTTCCTCTGAGGTTGTTTCTGCTCATGTTTGTTTTTTTTTTTTTCAAATTAGCTTTATAATTAGAAAACAACTCCAAAGAACTGTCTCATGGAGATTTACTCAGATACCACTGTTGTAGACAGCAATATAAACTTAGAGGAGAAATTGAGGGAGAAGAGGGCACTAAACTGAGGGAGGGCAGAGGCTTCAAGTGTGATTATGGAGGTGGGGTAACAAACCTGAGAGGGGTCAACATGAAAGGGTTTACTTTGTGTGTGCTCCAGGCAAAATGTGCGTATTTAAGCATCTTGCTGCAAAGCTCAGCTGAAGAGTGGTAGCTGGTGGTGTCTGTGAGCCTTCTCTGATAAAAAGAGCAGCTCTTTGGGTGGGTGAGGAGTTGTTTGGGGTCAACTTCTCTTGTGCCAGAGAACTTGCAGCCTAATCTGGCTGCAGGTTTGTGTCCCTCCTTTTGTAGACAGCGATGGAGAGCCAGGCAAGCGACTTTCTGAAGGTATCATAGGAATTCTTTAATGGAGAAGGACATTCTTGATGCGTTAAGTGTCATTTTTTTTAACCCCAAGCCCATCTGCTGTCAGCAAAAGACTCTTTAGACCTGTTACATATTTCAGGTTCTCCCAAATTCCCTTGAACCAGTTGGAGAGGGCAAGATGGGACACGCTGTGCTTTGTGAAAATCCCAGCTGTTGCCAAGTGTGGAGATGGCAGTCCTCCCACACTGCTCCAAGTTGTACTTCCTGTCCCTCATAAATCTGATAAGAAGGATGTCAAGAGAGCCAGCTGGATGGGGAAATATTTATTCTTTTATTTGAAGTGGTTATTAGTTTGAATGTCTGCTTATTTGGAGTATTTTTGCTCTGCGTGGTCACATCTCTGCATTAATGGATTAGCAGGAATAATCTCAGCAATAGCAAATAGCTCCATCAGTTGTGCTTTGCAGGGAAGGGAATGACTAGGCAGTATCTTTGGATTAGTTCCCTTTTCCTCTGTAGATTAATTTTATTTTGGTACAAGCCTCACTAAGTTTGTGAGTAGGTGTCTGTCTCTCTTAGAAGTGGGTGATAGGAACCCTCTCTTGCAAGAGAGGTTTTATGCTGGAAAATAATGGTTTTGGTGTATTCTTGTGATCCAGATGTTCAGAGATCATCTAAGAATCCCGAGGGGATAGAGGAAAATGTTACCAGAACATCAAACAGCCAGTTTCCACTGCTTTTCTAGTTAAATAAGAATAGTTGCTTGACAATTACTCTCTCTTCTTTTTGTCAGCTGGAAAAAAATGTATCAACTTTTTGCTTGAAAGGCAAAAGATAAATCACTTGGGAACTTCCTTTTCTGATAGAAAAGAAAGGCAGGCGGGGGTGGACACATCGAGGAAAACTAATACAGGAGAGGGGTTTGTTCGTTTTCAACAGTAATAAAACCCACCTTCTGCTGAGTTCTAGTGCCTGCTTGAAGACAGAATCGTTAAGTAGTGGCAAAAACTGTTTCTAGTTCTGCTGTCAAGGGATTATCGCAGGTAGACAAAAGCCAGGAAGCACAGAATCAACGGCACAGAAGGTGGAATAAGGTACCCAGATGCTGAGGTTTGGAGCCTTAGAGATAATCCCCTGGGAAATCTCAGTCTGTAACCTTATCTCAGGTATTCTCACAGAAATATCATGAAATCTATTATTTTTTTTTTCAATTAAAACAGCTCAAATTCGAGACAATGAGTTATCCTGAAGGACATCTAATACACATTCAATAGATGGAGGTAGAGAAATTACCTGGCAAATATCAGTAAGAATGAACAAGTGGCAAGAGCTTCCTGCTTGTGTTGAATTAGAATGTGTTGCACCTACTGCCATGGGAGCTTGTGCCAGGCTGAGCTTCAGAGGGAAAGGACATACCAAATAAATGTCTCTAGGGAACAGGATGCTCATGGGCTAACTAAGAACTGAGGAAAACAAGGAGCTGAAAGCTATCCAATATATCATTTTCTTCTCAACTAAAGCATCTTCTATCTAGGAGGTAAAAAAAACAAACAAACAAACCACTAACCAAAAAACAACTCTCTTCTTTATTCTGGGCATCTGTTTGATGATGTGTTTCCAGGTCAGCAGAGATTGTTGTCAGGAGAAATGAAAAAGATATTTCACTCTCTGTGCATACCCAGCTCCTGTGATGTTCTGAGAGTCTAACCAAACAAAATCCCCATCCAACTTACTATACACATCACAGCTGTGGCTTTTGACCTTTTCATTTCAGCCTCTGTCTTTGCTAGGAGGTGTTGGAATGTGTTTTGTGGCGTAGGTGTGGGATAGGAAGGACTGTATTGGAAGCCTGCAGGTGAAAGCCAGTAAACTCTGATGGTATTGTCCAGACTTTAGTGCCTGTATCACTTGTTTTCTAGAGCAGGGAGAAGTTCCTTTCCATCTACAGGTTTTTTGCAAGGTATGGGAATTGTGTGCGAGATACAATCTGTCCCTCGGGGCTCAACCCACTCAGTCTGCACAGGAGCCCAATTACACTCCTGCTTTAACGAGCCTGTCACACCCGTCACACCCTCCCCGCCCGCTTTCTTCCTTTTCTGCTGGCCTGCTCTCCCCTCCTGTCAGTTCAACCTCATCAGTATTCCTCGTGGAAGTTCTCCTGGGTGTGGTTAGTCCAATATTCACTCAGAAACCCTGCACTTCCACGGGGAAGGTGAGGGAGAAACCTTGCTCTCCCGTGCTGCGAAAGCCGTGCCTCGTTCACGGGTATTTTTCCTTTTTCGTGGAAAGGAGCTGTGCTCTTGGGTCTGGTCTGAAATCCACCAAATTCTGCCAGGGAATTCATTGCCAAACTCTTCTCAGTGAGGCACATCTTGCCCTTCACCTCTGCCCAGAGTTTCCACCCAGGTTTCCCAAGCTCCGTGGAGGTGCCTGCAGGGTGGATTGCAGTCACTCGGGTATTTGTCATAGACTCAGGGGCAGAGTCCTCCACGAGGCTGCTCTTTGCAGCCAGTGTTATGGGGAGTATGATGATAATTGGTGAGTAGTCTGTTGGCCAGTGCCAGCAGAGCTGTTGGTCTAGTTTAGAGACAGAGCTGTGTGGCACAACACTACATAGGAGCAGATACTCATACTCTGCTCTCATTCCTGGCTCCAGAACTCCAGAAGGACGGCCCGAGATAGGAGAGTCTTTGGGCTACATCCCGTTCAGTTTTATTGTGGTCAGTAGGTAGGATTTGAACGGAGCCAGAATTGCCTGGAAAAATCCATATGAGCCACTGAGCAGTGATCTGAGATGCCTTGGGAGGGAGGCCGTGGTTTGCATGGGCAGACACACCTTCCCCGGGACTTCTGTGCTGAACGCTGTTACCAGGTTAGAGTTAAGCGAGGCGTGACTTACCCTGGTCAGGGCGGTGTCAGAAAAAGCAGGAGGATGCTCTGTGTTTCTTAAAGGGGTACATGCAGGGTTTCCCCTCTCCCATACGACTGAGAAAGCAGGCAGGGCAGCTGCGTGTGATGGGCCTGTTCTGGCGAGCACAGGGCAGGCAGTGCCTGTCACCCCCGTCCTTGTCACCCCCGTGTGTCTCTGCCCCTCTGGCTGTTGCAGCAATGTGCTGGTAGATGAGTTCAGGGGGCTCCTGCCATGTGAGTAAATAAGGACTTAAACCACTTCTAGTTCTCACAGTTCCCTGCCTCAATCCCAGTCAAATGCAGAAGCCCTTGCACTAATTTTGTTCCATGGTTAACAGAGAAAGACCCTGAGCTGGGTTAGTTCTCAGTGTGAGTGATCATTGTGGCTGCCAGGACATGTATGAGGGCAGGTGACATGGAGCAAGGTGGGCCACAGCACTGCCCTTCCTCTGAGATCCCACCCTGGAGCTGAGAAAGCTCGGAAAATATGCTGCACTTTATAAAGGAATTTGCCTCCTAGTTGGAGGGACCCACACTCATCTCTTTTCCCAGTAGGGTGGAAAAATTAATAGGTTCCCATGCTAATTACAGGGAGTTGGGATAGTGGCTTAGCTGCTGGGGCCACTCCATTCATTTGGACGAGTCATGGGTGTTTATGCAAGGCATAACCCACCCCAAGAGTTCAACCTGCTCTGTGCACAGACAAGCACAAGCACACACCAGACTTCTACCTCTCCTTCACCAGTTGCCTGGGCTAGAGCAGCCCCACTCCCTGTTTTTCATTGCATTGCTTCATGTTCCTCCCCTGCTTTTCTGTCACTTTTCTCCCCTGTTCTAGACACCCACACATCAGGTTTTTCTCTGTGCTCATCTGCAGTGATCATCAAAACAGTCCCATCAGGTCTCCTTACGTACACAAGCAGTGCCCAACCATAGAATTCCCTGCCTTTTATCCAAGTCTCTACTCAGCTTGGAGATCCACCACCTGAGCAGACACTGTGGTGTTTATAATACCTCTCTTTCCATGAATCTCCACACCTCCAGTTCTTTCCACAGACTCTTTGCCTTGTGGGATGTTCAGAGTTGGAGTTAGGAACTCCGGAGTTACCACTGTGTTTTTTCCTTCCCTGCTGAATTACAGCAGGACCTTGGGGCAGTCACTTAATTCTAATGGGCTTCCTGAAGCATCTCGATCGAGATCCTGGGCTCAGAAGTATTTTTGCAGAGGTGCTGAGCAGTTTGGCTAGAACTGAAGTCGGCAGTTGTTGATGTCTGTGTTTCTGGAAAGGAGGTCATTTGTTTCCAGAATCTAAACCTGGACTCTGGAGGCACTCAGCATTGGAAGATGTTGTTTGGGTAAACACAGCTTTTGTGCAGGGTGTTTCTTCAAGGGTCTAGATATAGATTTAAGCTTTTAGGTTCCAGCTTCTTGCTGGGAAATGTTCTGACTCTCTTTCTTCTCAGGTTCTGTTTTTGCAGTGCCCTGCTGCTCATACAGACAAGAGCAAGTTGGCTGTGTTACAACGCCAGGTTAGCCTTGTCTGCATTAAGTATTGCTTAAAAAAAGCCCTGTAGGAAAAGGGCTTGTGTACAGCTCCTGCTCTCTCCTGCTGTGCTTGTGCTCCAGGCAGTGGAGCATCCTTCCACACCCTCCAATGTCCCTCCTCCTCAGCTCTGCCCCTCGGTGCAGACATCAGCTCTGGCATTTCCCCACATTGACCTGAATTTGCAATACCTCTTGGAAGGTTCTACTTCCCTCCTTTGTTCTTCACCTTTGGTTCAAGGGTGCCTTCTCCTCCCTTTACACCTGCTGCTTCTTCCTCTCCTTTGTGATTTTTATTCTCTCCGGTCTTTGTGATCTCCCTCATCAGTACATGAACCAAATGCAATCGGATCCAAGGGCTGATTTTTAATATCTTAAATAAGGGGGTGGAAGTTGAAGGTCTGTGGGCGAGCAAAACTAGCTTGCCTAGTCTTAATAAGCATGGAAGGAGATGCTGTCTGCTCTGGGCCGGTCCTATTTGCAGAGCCTCAAGTGCTTGAGGGCAGAATTAGGCAATGGAATGAAGAGCTTCCTCTGTTGAGGCCACCAAAGGAGGAAGGAATCTCGCTGTGAGTTTGCTGCTTTGATCACACTGTCCTAGGCAGACAGCTGAGGACGTGGTGTTACCGAGACATTCGAGACAACAGGGGTGCTGTGGCTGTAAAGATGAAAAATGCAACGTTGTGACTCTCAGCCAGCCATACTGGGTGTCTGGAGGGGTTCAGTGCAGTTATCTGGGGTCCTGCTGTGCTTTCATGTCAAAAAACAGGAGCTGGGGAAGCGGGTTGTAGTGAATTGGAGTGAATGCCTGTTCTGCATTGTCTCAAGTGAAAGGATGAGAGGAAACGGCTTCAAGTTGTGCCAGGGGAGGTTCACGTTAGATATTAGAATAAAACTGTTCACTGAAAGAGTGGTCAGCCTTTGGAATAAGTTGCCTAGGGAGTTGGTGGAGTCACTGTCACTCTGAAAGGTAAATATTGAGGCTGCTGAGTGTCTTGCAATGTGGGGATGAGCCCAGGGAATCTCTTCTTTCGGTGCTGCTCAACAGCTGAATTGTGGAGGTAAAAAGCATTTCTTCTGGATGGCCAAAAATAGGGCTTGTTCCTGAAAGGAATCATCCAGAATGGCTTTAAAAAAGGGGTCTTTGATATGGAAGGGAACAGTATAGGGACAGTGCCATGGGGAGTGCAATCCCAAACCATTAGCTCTGATCCAGCACAGCTCTAAAACACGTGTTTAATATGCTGTGTGAGTAATCCCATTAAAATCAGCAGTGCTGATCACTGCTGTGCTGTGTTTGGACACACTGAAGAGGTTTGGTCTGTACTGCCAGGAACTGTGACACTTGCTGTCCTCACCCCAGTTTTTACAAGTGTGGGACTGCTGTGGGCACTGACCTTGGAGATGTGAAAAATGTAAAGTCTCAGCTGGTGTTTGTGCCCTGGTGTTGCCCCCACTGAAGTCCTCATTGCCAGGTAACTAGGAACATGCATGTCCCTTTTTCCAGCTTCAAGGTCAGATGTGAGTTTGAGTGCATGCATGTCACAACAAAAAGCCATGGCAATTAAATAGTCTCTTTTAATAGGTCAGGGATAGGCCAGCTGGCTGTTTGGAGCATTCTCTATGTGTGTAAAAAAATATCCTGCTTCAGAATTAATCTTATTCCGTAGATCTGATGGTTTAGTTTAGTTTTTGGAGAGAGATCAAAAATCCTAGCATTATCATAAAGCTTTTCCAAAAAAATAGGCACTTAATGCTGAATAGATGTGAACAAAGCTGGAAATGGACAGTTATATGTGGCTGAAGAGAAACAGTATCATCATGTCATGAAAGAAGAAAGTCTGTCTTTTTGATTGATTAAAAAGACGTAGGAATAGAGTTTGAAGTAATGCTGTGTGACAGCGGGAAAGACTAGAAAGGAAGGGAGAAGGTTGTGCGTACACAAATATAGTTTAAACATTAGAAATGTCCCCATAGCAGGAAATATTTCCATCAGATGTTTTTGGGATTTGTTAGATAAATAGGGATCACAGCTGATAAACAGTCAGTTTGGTTTTTTTTTGCTGTTCTGGGTTAGACCCCCCCCTGCTCAGGGGTGGTAGAGAGAGTGTGTAGGAACACACAGCACAGTGTGTTCCCCCCACTGCAAAAATGCTGAAAGGTTTAAGGTTTCTTCAGCCAGGAGCTGAAGGGGTTGAATCCAAGTGATCGTGTTGAGTAGCTGCTGACAAATCTGTTGTTGTGAATTTGTCTAATTCTGTTTAAAAGAACATCTGCCTTTCTCCTCTTACCCTGTGGCAGTGAGTTCTGTAACATTTTGCTGTTTGTCATAAAAGGTATTTTCAGTCCCTTTTGCCTGATACCTCATGGTCTCAGTGTGCTCCTCTGTCCCTGTGTTGTGAGGGATGATTGTTCACTCCCCCTTTTCATCACTGATCATGACTTTATTTCTTTATCAAACCCCTTTGTGGCCTTCTTTTTCTTAGCTGAAAAGTCCCAGTTGCTACATCTCCTGCTATGATTTGGCAACGATTGAATTAATTTTCAATTAAACACAATACTTTCTAATGAAGCCATTTGCTCATTAATGCCTCTAATTTCGAGTTGAGATTTGTATGGATTTTTTATGAACTATGGAAGGAATATGAAAGGACTCCAAGCATAAGTGCAGTGTCAGAGTATGTGAATTCTGAAGCCAGGGGAGTTTTTTTCATGCCCAAGGAGTGGTGGTGACACAACACTAAACTATGGGTGGATGGAGAACAGAAAACCTCAGCTGGGGGCTGCGTGTTCGTGGTGCTGAGCCTGCAATCCACTGAAATGCCCAGCTCCTGGTTGGATCAGCAAATGCTTGGGCTCAGCTGATGCGAATTCCTGAAACCTCAGCGCGCTGAGAGCAGCAAAATCAATGTGGCAACGTGAAACATGGTCCATTTAGATTTAAACATTTTGGTCCATTTCAATTAATCTCAGAGATCGGAGTGCAATAGTCATTTCCATCCTTCTTGTATGGCATTTATTGCTACCCTGACATTTTTCATTGTTGTTGTACCAAGCACCTTTACCTGGAGAAAACAAAATTGCTCGTGTTGAAGGGAAGTGTGTGCTGGAATTTACAGCATTCAGGAAGGGAGGAGAAATTAATTTGCTTCGTTTTGCTCTGAATGAGGAGCAAATGGGGAAATGCCAGGATTCCCAGGGGCATGCATATATTTAGGGTTTCTTCTGTTTATTGTTACTGCTCTGCATGCCTTATTTATTTCCAGCCCTTGGAGATGCTACTGAACAGGGAGAACCAGCCAGCCCATGCAGCCCTGAGCCCTTGGCCTTGTCTGCCCTGTGGGATGCCTGTCTTGGCTTCAAGTTTTGGGGACCTTCTTTCTGTGGGGATAGAAAATCAAAGTTCTCAGTCAGAGGGGACAGCAGAAGGCTCTATGCTTGAGATTCTGCTGCTGGCACACCCAGAAGTCAGTCTTCACTGACAGGATACAGATCTGGACTTGGGTTTCGGTTGCAGACAAGTGGATTTGACCGCAAATGTGACCTCTCAGCTCAGACGTGGGGCTGCAGTGGGTGCAGTGATCTCTCCCTCCTGACTCATAGGCAGTGCAGTGGAACCCTCCAAATTGTAGTTTTAGGAAATTAATAGGTTTAAAACTAAGGGCATTGGGGAGAGAGAAAAACTGCCACTAGTCATCCAAAGACTGTCCTTTAAAACGTGCAGAGCATTTACAACTTTCCTTCCGTAACATCCCACAGCCAGCACTTACGTTGAGTCCTGATGTCACTGTCACCAAGGCAGGGACAGGTTGTTAGGTACATCAGTCTCCTGGAGCACTGGAGAGAGTCAGGAGCCATCTCCCCACCCTGGAATTGGTTACAGGTGGTTATAGGGCCAACAGTGAACTTGGATATGTGGGCAGGACAGCCCGTGTGGCTCCCTGGAGTCACATCATCTCACCACGAGCAAGGGGGAACGGAGAGTGGGAGGATGGAGCAGGGAGCTCATTACTCTCTTGACTCATCTAATCAGTAGCTTCTTTCCTTTGCAGGATGAGAGGGAGTTACAGGAAAGAGCTCTGAGGCTATGCCATGTTTGTCTGGGGCTTGGGCTCCCAAATCAGCCACGTTTGCTGCCACGGTGCCTTCCGCTCTTGTCCTGCTCTGATCTCAGGCACATGGGCCAGAGGAGGCACAGGCGGAAGCTGAACTTCCCATGGCTGTGCTTCTCAGCTTGTGTTAAACTAAGCTGTTGGGCTCTGTAGCCCCTGACAGGTGTGATCTTCAAGGCAGTGTGAACAGAGGGGCTTGGTGGTTCCGGTGGTGGTGAGGTTGACAGCTCGTTATCTGGGAGTGACAGACCTGTCACACCAGCCTGGCCACCCCATTCCTGCCTCGAGCAGTGCATAAAGAAGGCAGTGTGCATGGTGTGGGTCCTTCAGCAGTGGCTGCCCTGTGAGGAAGGAAGGATGAGATCCATCTCCCAGTGGTTGGATACTCAGTGCTGAGAACCAGAACAGGTCTGGCTTACACCAAGTGGGAATCTGGCCCAGGCATTTCAGATTTTTCTGTGAAAAACTTCCTTAATTCTCTAACTGCTGTCTGAGCCCAGAGGACTCTTCCAGAAGAGTTCTCTGGCATTGCCACTGCCTTTGTGCCAAGAACATGGTGGGGTTACCCTGGTTCATGCCTGCAGTGACTCAGGGCTGGATCAGGCCCCATGCCTGGATCCAGCTGCCAGCAAACTGCTCAGCATCTGCTGCAGCTTGGCAGAGCCTCACTGGGTACCTCAATTGCAGGGGCCAACGATGTCTTCACAGGTGTTGTGCCACCACCACAGGCAGCAGCTCTTCCAAACTTCAGGCCACGAATTCCTGTCTCTTTATATTCCAGGCTGCTGTTTCAAAAGACAAGAAAGAGCTGATATCATCACTGTGTTCTGACACTGAACACCTCGCTTGTGATAGAGCAGCTGATTGTTTAATTGTCCCCTTAGCTCAAAGTGTGCCACCTTTGAATCCAGTTTTAGCATTTGTCATTGCTGCTTGTACCTCAAGGAAGTGTCTTCCTCTGCTCTGGATTCATCGGGGTCTCTTGCACAATCATGCCTGTGAACAGCTCGCACGGCTCTGGAGAAGACCAAGCTCCCAATCCCATCCTGCTGTTCCCCAGGAGTTCCACAGCTTCAGCTGCTCCAGGTCTGCTAGGAGACGTCAGCTTAGTTCTGGCCCTGCTTTTTAGTGGGGCATATGAAGGGTGCAGCTGCTTCCCTCCAGCTCCCACTGGTCTCACATCATTGTGGGCACACTCTTCATCCTGAACCTTGTGGCTTCCCGGGTCTTTGAAGCTTCGTTTTGGTTGTGACACTGATAAAGTGAGGTCTGTGGTGTGCATTTTTGGACTGGTGTGCGAGTCGGTTCCCTGAGCATGGAAGGAGGGTGTGGGAGATCAGATGGAAGATGAGAGAAAACTGCCCGTGTGTGCAAAATGCCATTCTGCAGGATTGTAATTGGTGATCCCAAGGGCAAACATCACAGACACAGCAGGGATCTTCACACAGGGGTACTCCCAGATTAAAGTGTCCTACTCTAAAGTTTCCCTCATGGGCAGCAGATTAATTATGCTTTGAAACCTTTGGAGTGGTAGATGCTTGGTCCTGTGGCCCCAACACCAGAAGGTCTGCCTGTAGGGATAAGAGAGATCTTTTACTCTCCTTGGTGCTCTGTGATTACCTGAAGCTGGTTCAACCTGCTGTGCAGCTCCTGAGGATGGAGGGATGTAACTTCTGAGCTGGCTTTGAGGGGTGCAGTGAGTGCTGGGGAGCTTCCCAGACAGGTAGCCTTCTCCTCTGGCTGGGGATCCATGTCCTCTAATTTTCTAGGCCAGCTCTCTGCTGAGGTGTACAAGAAAATCCTAACCCCATCCAAGTGGGTGCTTTACCTCTCAGGCCTCAGCAGTCCTCTGTGCCAGTTGCTGTCTTGCCCAAAGCAGTGGGAACTCCTGTGCTAAACCTGTGCCTTTGCATTTTGACCCAAAAAATGCCATGCACACTCGTGGGCTGTGACCAGCTGTGCTGGGGGAAGCTCAAGGTAAGCCCATCAAGGAGACTGGCAGCCGTGGACTCCACCTAGCACTGCCATCCCTCTGGGAACAGCTGGGGTTTGCCCAGTGCTATAATGAATAAATGTAGTACATGTGCTATGTGTGTCCTTTTTGGAGGGGTGAGAGATAAAACCGTGCCTGGGTGAGAGTCACAGGTCATCTTTGAAGTCTAGAGAGCAGGGTAATCAATTACCACAGGCCTGCCTGCAGGCCTTCAGTAAATCTGGATGCTTTCCACGGCAGAAATAATAGCAGTGTCCTTTGCCAGGTAATTTTCCAAATGATTATTTTAAATAATAGGCTGCTGTGATCCAGCAAAAGAGTTTGGAGATTTATTAGGGCGTTTGTCACTGTGGGGGAAAACAGGCGGTGAACTCTGCGGGTTGGCAGCGAGCAGCACGGGGCAAGAGGTACAGCAAATACTCAAGTGTCTCATTGCTCAGGTCCACTCTGGGTTTGGAGAAACAGGAGGCAGGGACATACATCTCGTCCCTGAGCGCTGGCTGCCAGCATCCCAGCATCCCAGGCGGTGCAGATGGTGCTGGAGCTGCTCGGAGGCGGGAGGAGACACAGGGGGGTTCTGGTGATAGATTGCTCCTCTCCCTTCCCAGGGCAGGTCTGAGCAAAAGGCAAGGGAGGTTTGTTGGGCCTGGATCCATTGCCCCTTCCTGTGGTGAAAGCTGAGACAGAGCCTTGTTTTAACGACCTGGCTTGGAAATGAAGATCATGGCATTGCATAGAAGCTGTTCCGAGCAAGCCCTGGAGAACAGGCTCTTACAGTTGCTTCAGGTTACTCTGGCCATCTGCCTGCTTCTTTTTTACTTTAAAGGCAGAATTAGGATATCTTAAACCTAGGCTTTGGGGGATTTTTTGTCATTTCTTGCCTGTTTCTTGGATTTTGAAGTGGAGGGGGGAAATACTACAATACTACAATGCAGGACTGACCTATGTCTTGTAAGCACATCGTTTGACTCTTTTTCTATTAACTGGGACCCCGAGCAAGTGGGCCTAGTGGAAGGTGTCCCTTGCCCATGGCAGGGAGTTTGGAACAAGATAATCTTCAGGGTTTCTTCCAACCCAAACCATTCTATGATTCTGTGATTAAATAGCCTCTGATGGCTTTGTCAGTGTTGTGGATGCACTTCTGGTGGGATTTGGCATCTGCCAAATCCCACCAGAAGTGCATCCACAACACTGCCAGGGTGGAGTGAAAGAGCCTCAGCGAAGCTGAGGATCTGTCCTGGGGTTCAGGATGGGAAAATAGCACATCCTGATAGAAACATCTGGCAAAAAAAATGCATGTCCACATCATAATAATGGCATTTTCTTCCTCCTTCTTCCCCCAGGTTATCTTGCACCCCGAAACCTTCCCAGTGCAGGCTTCTTCCCATTCCTGCAAACCGTGCTGTGTGACTCAGATGCCAGGTGTAAAGGCACACCATACACACCAGAAGATTTGCTGCCAAGACTTAGTGACATCTCATCTCTCAGACTGTAAGGAAATCTGAATATTTCTGGGTGTTAGAAGCTGTAAAGCGAGACTTGCTTTGAGGTGGAGGGAGCAGCCATGCATGTCTGTGTGTGCAAGTTTGTCCATGACAGATATACCTCAGATACCTGTCATAACAGGTATCTGACACTTAGAAATGAGAATATGAGCTGCAACACGGACACTTCAAAAATGTTCATACTAGGGACAGCTCTCAGTAATGTGTCCATTGCTTCACACTTGATACTTGAAGAGAATTTTACTCCTTGAAAAAAACGCTTCTGCTCACCCACATCAGAGCAAGGAAACTTGTGTGCACGACTGTGGGTGGGGTCAGTGGGTAAGACTGATCTGCCACCCTAGTGATCCATTCAGGGTGCTTTGGCTGGAAGTGGCAAATGTTCCCCAACAGCTCTAGCCTGGGATTCATTTGTTCTGGAGTGACTGCTCTTCCAGCAGATCCTCCAGGTGCCAGTCAGAATGGGTGTCCTCTCTGCAGGCCATCAAACGTGTTGGGGAACAGATGAAAATGAGCACACAATTTTTGCCCACAATGTACATTTGCAGTGTGGAGCTGGCTGGGCACGTTTTGTTGGAACATCATTTTTCCGAAATTGAAACGTTCAGCGGAAGCATTTCAATCTATCGATGCTCCACTCGAAGCCAAGAAGCATTTGCTTTGAGCCTTGCCAGCCAGGGTTGTTTCAACGTCTTGGCTGCCTGGTTCTGACACACCCCTGGGGACCATGCCACTCTGAGGCCTGGCTGGTTCGTGGAGAGCTGAAAATCTGGGCGTCTCACAGAGTTTTGGTTGTTCATCTTTGCTTTCTGGTGAGAGGCTGCTCCATAGTGGCTGTGTCAGAGCCTCAAAATCCCCCTTGGCCAGAGCTTGGCAGCCTGAAGAGCTAAGGTGGGCCCCAAGCCTTCCACCAGAGAGCCCACCAGGCAAGATGGGGGATCCTGGGGGTGGTGGCTCCTCCTTGGAGGAGCAGAGGGGCCAACATTTTCCAGGCCAAGTCAGTGGGCAGGATCTCTCCTTGGTTAGAAGGATGACAAAGGATGTGGCGAGTGAAGTTCCCCAAGGTGAATTCTGATCCAATTCAAGGTCATGCAGCAGAAGAAAAGAGGTGAGGCAAAGCCACACAGAGACTGGGTGCCTGGATTCACAGCTCTTCTTCCCTCAGTGTCGTTGTTTTTCCCTGGGCACGTTAAACAATGGTTAATTTGGGGTATTGAAATGAAGAAATGGGAGCTTCCAGCGCCAAAGCTGGAGGTCTTCCATGGGTTTCAATAGCTACAAATCCTCCTTGCTTTCTGTTTTTGGTTTCTGAAAAGCTGTGTAGGAAATAACTGGTTTTCCCTGCCAAGTGAAAATCAAAGGATTTGGCCAAACTATAGATCAAGTCAGATGAGTTGTTAATAAGCATCTTGACCGCTGCTGATGCTCAAAGTTGTCTGTGTGCAGTATCAGTACAGCTACGTGGCCACAGCCACCCTTGGGAGGTCATGTCAGCCTTAGAAATATATTGTATTCTACAAGAAACGACACCAACTGTTCAGCAGCCACAGCAAAATTAGTGGATACAGCAGAGTCTAAAACCTCAGGAAAAGGTCACCTGGGAAGGGAAAGCTCCAGATGAGTAGGTGCAACTCTGCCTCGGGAGCAGAATCACCTCGCATGAGTTGGTCACAAAGGCAAAGTGTTTCAGCTGTGACCCTTCGCTGTCTGGCTATATTATTGTGTAATATTCTAGAGTTTGTAATATTCAGCTAATCCAGGCTGGTTTTCTCCTCTCCCATTGTGCAACTCACTGAGGCTTTTATTAAACTTGCCCTAAAACTGTTTTGTACCAGTGGTCAGCAGAGAAAACGGGCAAGGTTCTCATCTTTGATTCTGTTCCTTAGAGCCATTTACCAAGGTGTGCTTGAGGTTTCCCTTACTAAAATGGAACTAAGTCCAAAAACCAAGCTCAACACCCATTTCTTCCACCATTTGTTTACTCCTGTAGTGAAGCAATGCAGTAAAGTATGAGCTTAATTATAAGAAACTGTGAGTTGTTACAGGTGGCTTTTTTCCTTTCTTTTGTCCTTTCTTTCTCTAGTAAGAGGAGGAGCTCATCCAGTGTATCCAAGGACAGCCATCCGTCAGCGTGGAGTGCAGAGATTCCTGAAAGCAGGAACGCTTCACTGGGTAGGTTATTCACTGCTCCACAAAGTTCTGCTCTTTGAAGGCTGACCTTTTGAAGCTCTCTGGACAGAGATGCAATTCCTACAGCACTGCTAAAATGATTTATGTGTTCGATTGAGGCACATGACCATGGCCACGACATTAGTGCAAATTCTTGGGAATAAGTGCAAGTAACTGTCTGTAGAAAAGACTTTTGGAATTTGGCCAAGAAAAAGGATTAAATGCTTGCGCTTCACAGGAGCAATGCAAGATCACAGATTGATTGGACATTAATTAAAGACCTGGCTATTTATGGAATACTGCCCTTTTACTGCCCACAAATTCTCCATAAACAGCTTATGATTTTTTTCAAATGTACTTTTTATTCGCAGTTATCCAGCAAATAAGTTGTCTTCTGTGCCACAGTGCATATTTATTGTTGGTGGTGTTCTCCTCTGATGTGATTCTCTTTCCTGAAGGAACTTTCGGACTGAAATTTTCCATAAAATCGTTACAATTATTATTTATTGATGGTAATGGCCAGTACAGTCCACAAGCCATCATGATGGATAGTCCTTTCTCCAGGGAGCTCACGGTGAAATGAATGATTGCAGATTTGCATTTGCCTCTTCTGCTCCAGCCCTTCACTGTTCCAATTAGCATTCCTGCCAATGCCCTCGCTCTGTGGTGCACAGACAGAAAAAGGCAGAATGCAGGAGGGACCAAGCACAGACTGAACAGTTCTGGGAACTGTCCACTCATAGTGGTGGTCAAGGGGGAACTCAGCCCTACCTCTTATATAAAAAAGAAAAAAAAAATAAAAAAAAATCATAGGTCATGGCCACATGTAACATGTTACAGAAGGAAACAGGATTTAATCACATCAGAAAAAAACCCCATTAAACACTTACAGGGTGCCGTTGGCTGTATCCTTGGAAACACCTTAACAACAGAGAGGTGCCCAAAGCTTCAGGAGGCTGTCCTGTGTCCTGGTTTGATGTAGCAAAGAGATTAAAAGGCATTAAGTAAAATGCAGTGTTTAAAATTGTTGTTGCAGCATTTGGGGATTTGGGATCTCCTGGAGAAAAAACCCTTGGGAATGTTTCATCACCATCCAACTTGACTTCCAGCATCAACACGTTCAACAAAATCCTCGGTTTTGGGAAGGTAAGTCTGTATTTGCATAGGAGCTGAGTGTGAACCTTTATGTATCATTGTGTTTAAAGAATTAGAAGCTCAAAGTACCAACATAGAGCTTTTATTACTTCTGGATCTCCCCTATTATCTAAATATGCTTTATTTTGGGAAGGCAGTGATTGTAGGTGGAATTTTAAACTTTGTGGTCAGTTTATTATCCTCTAAGCAGAACCCAGGTAAACCATACACCTTGGGACATAATGCCATGAAATGCTAAATATGGACACATGCAATACCCTGAGATATTTTGTTCACAACTTGTCTGAGTTAAGATGTTTAGAGTGTGTTTTCTTCTGGGGGAAATTAGGGATACAATGTCACTGGTTTTTCCATTCAATTATTTGTTTACCCATGATACTCCTTCAGTGGCATCAGAGGAACTCTGTGTTCGTTATGTAGGTGTAAGTCATATATAGGAGCAACTCCTTTGTAAGGGAAACTTGGTACAGTGTAACGGGCACTGCTATGGACTTTAATGACATTGTTCAGCTGCTGGAATCCTGTCTGTGCGTAAGTGCTTGTAATGGCAATGCTTTTCAGATGGCACTACTGTCCCTTAAAAAAAGTCTCCCCACTGCATTTAAAACCATCCCAACCAGAATGTTGCTTTACAACTGCCTTGAAGGTTTTGTCTTTCTCTCAGAGCCAGACCCAGCGTTCCACTGCAGCCACTCTGAGAGTCCTGCTGTGCGAGGTCTTGTCGCGGTACGTGGCACATCCCGCTGTCACCGGAGAGAGGATGGCGGCCAACATCCACCACACCTTCTGCTTCACCGACTCGTCACTCTTGGAGTCGTTCGCCCAGGAGTTCAGGAGTCAGCTCTCTCAGGTGGGTGCCTGGGACACTGTCCTGGTGACTGCAGCTGGGAGCTGCGGTACTTCACACACTTGGGAGCTTGAACAGGGCCCCTCCTGCCTAGGAGCTCATCTCTGTACCAGAGTGCACACGGGGCGTGATGAGGCTGAGCTATTTCATGGGGATGGGATTAGCCCAAAGACCTCCAAGCGGAGTACACAACTCGGAAAGACAAGGATCAGCACCAACCGAGGGTTCTCACCATGCCTGGGCCTTGTTTCTCCTCTTCACTTGCCCTGCTGCAGTGACAGGTAGATAGAACAGCAAGAGGATGAGGTGTAAATAAGAATATTTAAAGCTAGGGAAGGCAATAAATTTAACTGTGTATTACCTCAGCTGTATAGCTTCATCCAGTAACTCCTGCATCTGATCCAACAATCCATGATTGAAGCAGTACTTGTCTTTGGGAAAGCAATATAATTAAAGCAAATGAATCCTGTAAAGGTAATGCCTTTTTTTTTTTTTTTTTCCAAGGCAAGGATTGATATTAATTTTTCTTGAATTCCTAGTCTTTGGACTCTTTAGGACATTGTGAATTGTAAGGCTTGTCTGAACAGAGAATTTATTGTACAATCTGGAGTGTGAAGGTAAAGCACAGTCACTCTGTCAGTTATTGCCTGTCACTAGAGTCCTTTGGATGTATTGTTTGTAGACTTGCATGCAAGTGCAGTGCAAGCTGAAAAACATAAAAGGACCCACCAGCAGCAAGGGTTCTTGTTCTTAAATAATTTCTTGCATTGTTTTTTTTGTTAAGGTGCAACACAACCCA
This sequence comes from Empidonax traillii, assembly GCF_003031625.1. Taxonomy (NCBI): domain Eukaryota; kingdom Metazoa; phylum Chordata; class Aves; order Passeriformes; family Tyrannidae; genus Empidonax; species Empidonax traillii. Next base: position 563,285 of record NW_020955477.1, read on the forward strand.
CAGTACCAGGAGACATTTGTCAGTGAAATGGTCTCGTTTCTGACACTCATCTCCCAAGTGCAGAATGACACTGCCCTGTGGCATCTCCTTTTGCTGGCCCCAGATGTGTTTCAGGACAACATGCAACTGCAAGACATACTTGATTTCCTTCAGAATCCGAGCAGGTAAAATAGAGAAAATGCCAAGAGAGGCACTGAAAGGTGGTGGGTTTATGTATTGGCCTCCAAGGACATCAGCTCTCATCTTGAAGAGAGGGTATTAGTTTAAAAGCATGATTTGTTTGGGAAATGATGTGGCTCCACACTAATGCATCTCTGTGGACTGTGAGCAGTGTGCTGATTCTCAATGACCCTTGTGTCGCTTTTGAAATGGGAGCTTGATATAAACTCTGAGTTTTCTTCCAGCCTGCTCAGGGGCGCTGTCATGCCCTTGTGCAGAGAGAAAAGCTGGTGAGCCTCAGCCACTGCCTTTGGCTGAAGGAACGCTCTGCTGGCTGGATAAGGAAAGCAGCTGCCTGCTTCTTTGCAGAAAAGCATGGAGCTGAATTCAAGTTGCTTTGGAACACCTCAAGCTCTTGTAGGGGAGCCATAATTTTATTTTTTTTAAATGGATTTCCTAATTCACTACTGGTTTAATCTTTCAAGACTGGTCCCAAGAAAGCAGCGAAGAGAGGGAGCCTGGTTTTTTAGCACACAGGGCTTTGAGCTTGTCTGACTTTAAAAAGAAAGTGCCAGCTATGTACTTGCTCAATAGTTATATGAAAAAAAAAGACCTGACTTAACTGCATGAATGAACTGTGATTAAATGTTTGATGCAAGACAATAAAAACTCTTCTAAAATGGTCTTAGCCTTGAAATCCCTCTCCTGGTCTGCAGTTGGGCTAACCTCTCAGTGATCTGTGGAAGACTTGACTTACTCAAGGGATTAGGGGACTCAGTTCAAAATCATCTGCTGGATATGAGACTGACTGTGATATTCTGAACAGTCCAGTTGTTACAGCACATGGAGGACAGCAAGAAACTGAGTGTCTGCAGACAGCTTTTTGGTTTTATCTTGCATGCCGTGAATAGTTGGGTAAAGATGCCAAAAGAGGCTGTAGAAGCTTTGCCACTTCGATTACACCCAGGCTTAGAGGGACTCACTTTTCATCGCTGGTGTGTTGCCAAGGCACTTAAAACCCTGTGCATTTAATATCTAGGTAATTTGCCATGCTGCATTGTGAGACCTATTTGTAAGTTGTAATGTCCTTATCCTTAAAGGAGTCAGTAGAAGTGTGGCAAGAATTTTCATTTTATTCAGAAATGTTTTGTTCATGCCGCTGTTTCAGTCGCAGGATTATTGCATTTGCCTTTACTGGGTTGCAGAAGGAAGCCTGAGAACCAGCAGTGTTTGAGTGCCCAGGGAGAATTAATATTTGCTGTGCTGCTCTGCTCTGCTCTACAGCTGCAGAGCTGGGCAAAGTTATCATAGGCATGACAAAGAGGCACATAGAATTTCATCACCAGAACTGTGCAGCGCTTTTATGCCTGGCATCTGGCACTGTAAGTGCATGAGTAAAGAGTTATTGCAAAGAGATTGCACAAATAGTGGTTTTAATGATGCTTACAAAAGCACATCTCAGCGAGCCTGGCCATGTCTCTCACTCAGGCAGTACTGACCTCCTCTTAAGATGTGCTGTACAGGGATTTTTTTTTTTTTTTTTTGCTGTATGGAGGTAAAGGTATAAAAGAAAAGACCTTTTGCTCATTGTGGCTTCTGTATTAACCATGTGATAAACGCCACCACTGTGAAACAGTAACTTCCAGGTCATGAATTCTACAGAAAGTTCAGGAGCCAATTTTATTACGTACAAAAACCTGTTTTGGAGACTATATTCACAAGTGCTCCTGTTTGGTGCTTTAAGATAGTTTTTCAGCTAAGCATGTAAGCTGAACTTTTTTTTTTTTCCAAATACAAAGTCTGCAAAAGCCCTGCAGGACTAAAATAAAAGGGCAACAACAACACTTGTTTCCATGTTTGCTGCCTTCTGATCTGCGTGACATGCATCTGCTTTTGGCAAGCCTGTGCCTGCCTCCTCCTTGCCTTTGCCATTGCTCAACTAAATATATCATTTATAACCGAGTGTCTTCCCCCTCTAAGACTCTCACTAACAAGCACATCTGCAGAACAAAAATGACGAGCACCAAATTCACGAAACCTGCATGGAGATGTTATGTTAAATGAGGAGAAAGGAGATCCCTGGTGCTCTGTTCTCACCAGCAGTCTGTTCCCAGCGATCAGGATGTATTTATTCATGCCACTGAAATCAGCTCAGCCGGGTCCTTTGTGTATCACCTGCAGAACTTGAGGCGGGTGAGAGATTGTGCATTTCACGGTGACCCCACGCCTGCAGGGAAGAGCTGCTCTTCGTGCAGGAGAAAGCAAAAGGGACTGATAATCACTGTGAAGTTTTCAGTTACCCACACACCTGAACAGACAGTCCTTTAAATGACTTCCTCTGTGACACAATATGCCTGATTACCAGCTTGTTCTTTCCGAAGACTGAAAAACATTCCTTGCTTCCCCGGCAGCCTGGCTGTTTAAGCACAAAAGAGGAAAGAAGGAGAGTTGGAAATGGTGGTAGTTATTTGTGATTGCTTCTCCCTTCCACAGATGTGGTCCCCTGGGGATCCTTGCTCTCCCTGGAGCCTTGTCTACTTGTTTCTTGGTGCCTTTTAGGAGGAAATCCCTCCACAGCAGTGAATCACATCACCTGGGTGTTTTTGGAGACCTGCTGGGAGGATTTAAGCGGGCTATAGATTTTACATAACTCTCTACATAAGTACACCTAATGAATGCCACCCATATGTTTGTGCTAATACACTGCTCTGGCTTTCCCATCAAAGCCCTTGGTATTTGTATTTTGTTCATGATCAAACAAATAATTAGAAGTAGGGGCGATGTCTGTCAGACATTTTAAGAGTGATAGGCTGTACTCCAGCTGTTTCCTATTTGAACACTTGTTTTATTTCTTCTCATAAACGTGTAACTACAATTTATTTTCCTGGGTTTTTTTTTCCCCTTTAGTGTTAGGCTGGCAGCTCAGAATGTCTCTGCGTCGCTTTTGACTGATGATAGATCCAAAACTGTTCAGACTGGGGTCACAGATCTTCCATACTCACTGAACTGCTTGGAGCAAGGTAAGGCTCCTCCACAGAGTCATATCTCTGCTGAAAACCTGTGGTGCTGAGGAGAAGCAAACTGCAGGCTAATAAGTAACCACACAGATTGCACACTGTTCGGGGCTCAGCACACTGGAGTCCTCTTTCAGTTTTTTGCAAGTGCGAATAAAATACCTCATTTCAGACAGGGAAGGGAAAAGGCTTGGTTTTGTCAGGAGACAATGAATTGACGTGAGTTTGCAGTCTCAGCGGAAGCGGAGAGCAGTAATTTTTTACTTTGATATTCTTTTTCGAGGTGTGATGTCAAAATCTTCCTCTAGCTGGGGGTTCTGTGAAAATCACCTCTGTATCAAGGCAGGGGCTGGGGCTGGGCTGCACAACAAGCTGTTGACATCCAGATTAGCCACTGCTCCAAATCGCCGTCACTTAGAGCAGAGGCAGTCCTGGACATCCCCCTCTAGCTGAGGGCGTGTGAGCAGGCAAAGGAAAGGTCCAGCATCTAAATGCTACAAGAAGCAGATCAGTAAATGCTGTCCATTCTCGACTTGTTTCATGGAGATTGTGGAAGTTGTGGTGGGTAAGAAGAAAGATTCATGCAGTGCAAGTAGAGAAAACTTGGAGATGGGGCTGGACACATAGGGATATCAGATTAAGTGTAAATGGCTATGGGGGGAGATAAATGATGCTGCAGACAAAGCTGATTTGTGAGGAGTTTAAAAGCATCCCTAAATGAAGGGAAAGGGATGGTACTTGGCCACCTTATCCTGCGTTACTGATAGCAAAGTGCTCCTAAAGCAGGAGGAGAGCTCTGTTAGCACCCACATCACAGGGGCATGGAATTGCTCCTGAGAAGGAAAATCATTTCTGTGATGCCAGGTAGCACCTTCGCTTCCTTTAGAGAGCCAGGAGGTGTTACATCCCAAAAGAGCCCTCACATTTCTAACCAGGATATTATGTCTTGTGGTAGGAGCCTGATTCCACATGTGCATGTTATCCTTGACAGAATTGCTGTATAGCTTTTTCCAGGTTCCAGAATGATGTGATCTTTACTAATATACTCTTTACATTTTTGTCATAGATAAAGAAAAAAGTTTGGTGACCAGATACATTTGTAATTCCTTTGTTAACTGGAAAGACAAGCAGACTTTAGTGCCTGAATTGGAGGAAGTTGTAAGGTAAGACATGAGCTAAAGGGATATTACTAACAGTGTAATTCAAATCTATGATCTTTGCTCTAAATCGCCTTACATTTCCACTTGCATTGATTTCATATTCACTAAAACACTTTTTTGTTCCCCTCCAGAAAAATAAAGTCACCAGAGATTGGTAGAAACCACTCCAAGAGGTCCATTAATTCAGATGATTTAGAAGCCATACAAAAGCATCTACATCGTTTAAAAGGCTTTGAGGAAAAAATGAATAGAAGTGAATTAAAAACCTTAAATTTATTCAGAAATTTGAAGAATGAAACATTACAGAAATTGTATGCATTTCTTGAACTGGGAATGAATCCTCATCATGATTATAAATTAAAGGAACCATATAATAAGGAAATAATTGATGAAATCTATAACTTCACATCACTGCAATTACTGAGTGACTTTAATGGGACTTCCATCTTTGATATAATGACCCAGTGGAAAGAAATTCAGAGCGCTTTAAAATTAGCTACCATGATTTGGAATCCAGTTTTGTTAAACAATCCTAATTTTAGTACACTGCAAACTAAGGATGCTCTCAAAATGTTGCTCTCCACGAGCGTGCCATCACTCCTGGAAGACTTCAGAGACCGTTTGAATGGGATGCAAGAAGCACCATCTTTGTTTTCGGATGATCTGCTGAAGCCTGTGTCCTCCAGGAACTTTCCAGAGCAGCTCCAAGCTCTGGAGAGGATGTTTTTTGCGATGACGGGCACGAACGTGGGTTATCAGTACCTGCTGCTGCCCGTGTTTGAGCTGATGCGGGGAGTGGAGCGCTCCGTGGGGGAAGCATGGTGGGATGAGCTGAATGTCTACTGGCGCCTGGGGGAGAAACTGAGGTCGATGAAGTGGAACAACACAGGCATCATTGCCTACGGGCAGTTCTTAGAGGTATTAAACAGCCATTTACAAAAGCTGAATAATAATTCAAGTGGTGTCTTCAGTGAACAGTTGGATCAGCTGTCAGAATTTATAACAGGCGTGTTTAAAGAGTTTGGGGAAAGCTCTGGAGCAGCCAATATCTCACTCGTCACCCAAGCCATCCAAAAGACCTTGTACATATTAAAAGACTTACAGCTGAGTTATAATGTCACTAAATTAAAATCTATAGATCTTTTCTTTAATTTTGACAATAAAACCTTCAAGAGCTTGTCTGAACTTCTGAGGACGGGAATGAAAATCCTTCGTCATTTCAGCAACAGTGAAGCTTCCAGGGAAGAAATAATGAATCCTGTCTATAACTTAACACATCTCCTACTGCAGGAGTTCAGCCAGTCTTCCCTACAGCCCAATGCTTCTCTAGAGGCAAAAATTTGGGAGTTCTTGCATTCGGCTTTGAGTCCTTTCCTGGAGAACAGCAACGATGGTGACGGGACCCTCCAGAATTGCTCTTTTGAAGACGTGCTCCACATGGCACTTGAGATGCTGTTTGAAAATGCCACTCTAAGGGAGTCCTTAGGCAGAAGCCCCTGCAAACCCCTCTTTGATTCCACGGGCATGGAGGGTGGAACGGTGCCCAATGACAGCTTTGCCAAAGTGTTCCAGCTTGCCGTAAGAAACCTCAAAGTGTCTCCAGAGTTTGCCTCTCTCTACGCAAACAGCAGCGAACGCTTCTCCAAGGAGCTGTCTTGCATCACCCAATCTCTGCATTTTTCTCTGAGTTTCCTTTCCAAATTAAACCTTGTGTCTGAGCTGGAAAACTCTTGGGTGCAGGAGAAGGCGAGAGCTCTGACTGCTGTGACGGAGGGGCTGCTGCAGAGCAACGTCTCCTGCCCCATCCCAGTGCAGGATGTGCTCCCGTCTCATCTTGTGAGCCTGCTGATTCCTGCCATGCTGAATGAAACAGTGCTGAGCTCCCTAAATTTCTCTGACAGCTCAGCAGACTGGCATAGGCTGCCTGTGTTCTCCCATCTGTTACCTGCTGCTTCCACGAGGAACAGCAGCCTATATGAACTGCTCCAGGTGGGCAGAGATGCCTCCACGCAGTCCGAGTGGGGACATTTCTCGCGGCTGTGGCGTGCCACTGGCAACGTGCTGACCTCCAAATGGAACCTAACAGAAGTGGGTGAATATGTGAAACTCCTGGAAGTTATGAAGAAAGCTCTAATCCTTGTGGACTTTGGGGTGGCTCCTGGAAGAACATTAGTACGTCAGATCTTCCATAATTCCAGTGAAGGAATGAAATCCTCAGATCCAAATGATTTGTATGGTTCATCGAAACTCTTGTTCAATTCAACTTCTTCCACAGACAGCACGCTGGACTTAGAAAGAATATTTCAAGAAATACTTCCTCTGTATGAAGGTGGTGGTGAAGAATTCTTCTACTCTAATCCCTATGGGAAAGAAAATCAGGATGTTCTGACTATGGCTGCAGTGATTTGGAATGAGATAATTTCAAATGGGACTCATTTTAATACAGAGGATACATGGGAGGTTATCAAAATGATTGCACTCGATGCTGTTTCACTTAAAGACATAGAAAATTATCTCAGCGTAGATGAAGAAGTGTCATCGTTATTTTCTGACTTCTTGTTGGCCCCTGGAATGTCTGAAAATTTCACAGAACACCTCTTGTCCCTTGAGCAGCTTCTTAGTGTCATGGCAGAGGTGAATACCAGCGATCATTATCTGCTGATCTCTTCCTTGTCTAAGCTAATGCAGAAACTGCTGGATGTCCCTCCTGTAAGGCAGAGCAATGAGCTGCGTGCTTTCTGGCATATTGCTGAAGGCCTCCAGTCTGTGAACTGGACTAGCACAGACAGCCTCACTCCCCAGTCACTTCGAGACCTGCTGCAAAATCAGTTCAATGCCATGGAAAAGTACCCCAGTCTTCCCTTTGGTGAGGAGCTGAAGCAGCTGCTAAACTTTGCATCCTCCATGCTTGAGCTGTACAGGGAAGAGCACTCCAGAGGAACCAACATCTCCACGTACTTGCAGGCCATGCGAAGGAGTATCTCGGTTTTAAAAGGTTTGCAGAAAAGGTATAATATCAGTGAGCTTGAAATGATCATCCTATTATTTGATACTTACAGTAACTATACCCAGAGACTGATCGAGATAGGGAGAGCAGGGATGAAAGTTCTTCACGACACCAACTCAAACAAAACATTTGCAGAAAAAATGGACATTGTCTACGATTTCTCACACTTGCTGCTGCAGGAGTTCAGCCAGTCTTCCCTACAGCCCAATGCTTCTCTAGAGGCAAAAATTTGGGAGTTCTTGCATTCGGCCTTGAGTCCTTTCCTGGAGAACAGCAACGATGGTGATTGGACACTCCAGAATTGCTCTTTTGAAGACGTGCTCCACATGGCACTTGAGATGCTGTTTGAAAATGCCACTCTAAGGGAGTCCTTAGGCAGGAGCCCTTGCAAACCCCTCTTTGATTCCACGGGCATGGAGGGTGGAACGGTGCCCAATGACAGCTTTGCCAAAGTGTTCCAGCTTGCTGTAAGAAACCTGAAAGTGTCTCCAGAGTTTGCCTCTCTCTACGCAAACAGCAGCGAACGCTTCTCCAAGGAGCTGTCGTGCATCACCCAATCTCTGCATTTTTCTCTGAGTTTCCTTTCCAAATTAAACCTTGTGTCTGAGCTGGAAAACTCTTGGGTGCAGGAGAAGGCGAGAGCTCTGACTGCTGTGACGGAGGGGCTGCTGCAGAGCAACGTCTCCTGCCCCATCCCAGTGCAGGATGTGCTCCCGTCTCATCTTGTGAGCCTGCTGATTCCTGCCATGCTGAACGAAACAGTGCTGAGCTCCCTAAATTTCTCTGGCACCGTTGGAAGCTGGAGTAACCTGTCCATGCTCTTCAGTGTGGCACACGACGAGCTCCACGTGAACAAGCTGCTGCAGAGACTCCACGACGCCTTCAGCCTCCCCAAATGGAGTTCTTACACAAGAGTCTGGGATGTGGTTGACAGGTTCCTCAACACCAAAAGGGATCCAACTGAAGCAACTGCCTTTGCAAAGTTGTTGAGAGCAGTGGCAAACAACTCTTTCAGTGAGATGTCAGCTCAGGAAATCGCTGAAGCCAGCCTCTACATTCTCAAGGGGCTGAACTTCTCTGATCTGCTAAATGAACTGAATATAAGTTCCAGCTCAGCTTTTCACTCCAACAGCACTGGTTTTGACAGTGTGATTGACATCATCTCTCATCACTTCGTTGTTGTGGCAGAAACCCTCTACAACAAGAGCCTGCCTTGGTCTCACAGTGACCACGCTCTGTCACCAACTGGTCTGATCACACGGTGAGTCTGCTTTTCGGGTATTGTAATTGCATTTATGGGTAGTGACCACCATTCTCATTCTGGCATGAGAAATATGTAATTTTCTTCTGTGGGGCAAACCAAGCCTGCAATCACCACAGTTTAGGACATGAGGTGTAATGTGGGTTAAATTGAAAAAAAGAAGACTTCTCCTTGAGTTGAACATACAGCTAGAAGTCAGACTTCAAAAAATCTTCTCTTGGCATGTGTCAGTTCATAGTGGAAGCAGAGTCCTGAAGGAGTCTTGCCACCAGTGTTAGGCTCTTTGGAAACCCCTTCTTTGTGTTATGATTCTCTCATTTTAGATCCTCAGTCTCCCCTGGGTGTGCCTTTTCCATCTATGTCGTGCATCCACAGTGAACATTTCAAGTGTGTTTTCTTGTACATGTGGTTTGAGAGTGAATGACAGCTTTGGGAGATAACAGCAAAAAGAATTGATGAAATAAAACTGGGAGGGTACCCTCTTAGGAGAGATGGCTTTTATCTGGAATTCTTATTTACGCTGCCAAGGAACAGCATCTACACAGGTGACAGGTTGCTTGCTAAAGTACCTTGTTTCTGAAAGAGAAGCTGATTTAAATTCCTCTCTTATTTTTCAGATTTCTGTTTTTGGAATTTGAAAACACCCTCTTGCAGGTGACAGCAAATGACAGCTCTAACCCTTACCTGAAGTGTTTAATAAATGCTGCTGAAGCTGAAGACGGAGAATTGACAGGTGATCATGATTTCATTAATGCTGTGGCACCTTGGTTGGAGTGCGTCATTCCTGTCTTTTCCAAGTGTTTTGTCTAGTGGTGGGAAGGAATGGTGCTGCATGTTTTCATCTGCTGGTAATTAACTGGGGCTGTGAGACCTCGGGAAGCCAGCCAGACTCCTTTTTTATTTGAGTTATGTCACATTGCCATTATAAGTTTCTATCCCACGCTATCCAGAAGGCACATCTACTCTTCACTGTGTGATGACAGGTTGCTGACACTCTAGATAAAGAAATCTTACAAATAGAAACCTATTTCCCTTCAAAGCTCTTTGTACCTGGATGACAGCAGTTATGTTTGAGAGTTAACCTGGTATTTCTCGTAGATATTGATCCTATGAGGTTATTCTAACACCTGAGGCTTTATCTGCTCACAGAGTGGCAATACCACCTGTGCTCTGAAGGGCACTGCCAGAGCCCTGTTACCAGGGTGGGGTGGATTTCCCTAGGAACAGAGTACCTACTTGGACTGGATCCATTATAATTCAGATTACCACCTAAGCCTTCCTCTGGGATTTCCCAGGTTCTTGGCCATGTGAATTTGGTGGAAAATAGCAATGCTCAGTAGGCCTCTGAATAAAAGTGCTGATGTTCCTACCTGTGAAGTTTCTGCAAGTCTGGCATTTTTGTCTGGAGTAACTATTGTTTTTTTTTTCTCTGCACAGAAAACATCACTCTGCTTTTGAAGCAAACTCATCTGAAAAAGAACTCTTTTATGCAAAATAATACCTCTGAGAAACACTCATCCATACCAGAGCTCCTGAAGCTAAAAGTGAGTCTGCTTAAAATGCTGACTTGAAGGACATCCCGCAGTGATACATGAATGTGCAATGGTGGTTTAGAAAAACAGCATATGGAAAAAAGTTTCTGAAAAGAGCAGCTGATAAAAACTAGGACGGAAACTTTGCGTTCTGCCTGTATTTGAAGGTCACCGGTAAACTGGGTTGAGGAACTTGTTCTTGTATCGGTCTCTACCGAGTGTATACCTTTCTTTCAGAGAAGGGAGAGGTGTTCCTGTCCTCCCAGCCTGCTGGACAGAGTGGCTCTGTTTTCCACCAACCATCCCAAAAGGATGGGCACTGCAGAGATTGCCAGTGGCAGCATATTGCTCAGGGCACCATTGTTTTAAAGTTCACTAAGACTCAGTGAAGAACCTGGCAGAGCTGGGGGCATTCTGGGATGTCTCTGCTTCAGCTCAGAAGGGGGTAGGGAGGAGTTCTGGAAGGCACAAGTAGGGATTAGATATCTCTGCCCTGCTGATCAGGGAATGGTGCATCCCTAATTGGCAGTTACAGGCATGACTAACTTGGTTACCGCTGTGCCTAAGGAGCTGTGCCAACACCAGCGTGGCTGCAGTCAAGTCCCCACATGCTCCCTTAGCCCTCCGTGTCTCACAACACCAGAAAGGGTTCTGAGATTAAGCACCAGTATTTATTGATGGAGTTCCCTCACCAGCTTTGGGTTAGGCAGTGCCTCACTGGAATAAAATGCTTCTTACCCCACTCACACATGACTGCACTGATGGCATTAATGCACTTTAGTCTATTGCTCCATATGAGAAATAGGATTAAAGGGTCCTTTAAAAAATATAACAGTATACAATGCTGTTGCTGTGCAATATATCTGTAATAATGATATGATGAGCCTCAGTGTGACAGGTACTCAGAGGCATAAACCTGAAAATAACTCTTCCCATAAGAGCCTGATAATGTAAATAATGAAGTCAGACAAGAGGGAAGCCCATAATAGCAGAGTAGGCAAAGGACTATAATTTTACATGTGTTGGCAGATGTGGAAGTCCTGACTTGTGGCCAGGTCTCTTTGCTGTGCTGTAGTAGACGACTAGGTGGTATCTGAAAGACTGAACCTGCTGGGCAAGGTGGATTTATTTGGTCTTTGGGAAAACTAATTGATAAATGAGTAAGTCTAAATGGAGTATTGCTATGTATGTGTGTTGGGTGGGGGAGATGATATGTTAGGACTTGCAAGGTTTATTAGATCCAGCCAGGTCTGCTACAAACTCATGTAGGAACGATTGTTATGAACTCTCCTACTGAAGACCTTTTGAATGAACCTAAATATATATATATTAAAATCTTAACCCTAAGGAGAAACAGAAAGGGGCAGCTGGACTCTTTAAAACTCGCCTTTTACAAATCTATCCTCTAACTGGTGTTTGTGCATTTGTCTTCTTTCATCCAAACCTCCCCTGAAGATCTCTCGCCTGCGGGATCTCACGACCCTTCTGTGTGACTACGAGAGCTTTCAGTCCGTGCAGCAGCTCTGCCACCTCCCCGAGGTCGGCTTTGCAGAGCTGTGTGAGCGAGGCCAGTCCCACGAGCAGCTGCTCCGCACCGTGGAGCTGAGCAGTCAAGTGGTGACCGATGTCCTGAATCACAGGAGAATCTCCCAAGAGCTTCAGAATGTACTCATTGGGGATGCCACCAACATCCAGACCCAGCTGAATTGGTGAGGCTCTTCCCAGAGTTAGGCTGCTTTAGTATTCTGTTTAGGAAACGACTTCTTGTGTTCTTTTCATGTTCTTAGTTTTGTTTGTTGTTTTGTTTTGTTTTTTTCCCCAATGTAGGCTTCAAGAAAATGTACCAGAAATTGCTTTCTTTCAAGAGATTCCTCAGTATATGGCTACTTTGAATTCCATGTTGAACATCACTGAGAGTTTAACAAACTCTAGCAAGCAAGGTACTTTTCTGTGTTTCCAGGGTTGGTACATCATCACTAGTACCATACTTTCTGCTGGAAGTCCCAGCCTGGCTGCCAGGAAGAAGTGATATTAATGAAATAACCATGCACCATGGTTATTTCATACCCCTTGGGATCCTTTACCTGGGGTACCACACTTCCAATACTTCACCTTCTCTGTCTGCTTGAGATTGCTGTGTGTCTGGAGAAAGCTGTTACGTGAATTGTTCTATGATTGTTCTTTACAGAAAAGTTAAGAGATGTGTTTAAAGATGTGGACCAGCTCAAGGAGGATCTCAAAAACACAACAGGAATGTCTGCAGCCAGTATTGATGCTCTTCTGGAAACCTCTCTCCCGGAAAACTGCAGTCAGGTAAGTCTGCTGTCATCCTGTTGGGAGATCTGGTTGCTTTCTGCTTCTCAGGCCATTAACACCAAAATTAGTGAATGCAGCTGAGCAGATCACTGCATGTGTGACAGCAGAGGGGGGGAAAGGTGATCCCGCAGGGATAGACAACAGGGCACATTATGGATTGGAATCACCACCAGGAATGCAGTCAGAGCAGTCACTGATGTCAGTCCGTCCGCTGGGGACCAGGAGCCATATGGTCCCTCTGGCTGTCACCAGTGGCTGGTGCACAGCCAGGCCCTGCCTGGGGAGGGAGGGCTCTGATCCGTGGCAGGATTTGGTTCACTTGGGACAGACTAATGAGGGCTGGGCAGGGCCTTCCGTGGGGTCGTGGTGCTCAGAAGTTGTCGCAGTCCAGATGGAAAAGACACTTGTCACCACATCTCATGGGAGCACTCGGGGTCCAAAAATAGCCTCCCAGAATGAGAGATGAGCTTGCCTTCCTCAGCCTCCTGTGCAAGCAGAGCTCCAGATGCTTTGGCTCCCCAGCCATCTTGTCTGGACTGAGCCCCAAAGAGCGAGCTCTTTTCCAAACTTCGCATGCATCAGTCAATAAGAAATTGAAGCCACAAAAGCTTTTACTACTGTGCAAGCTGGGTAGTAAAACACAATCCTTAGGACTTGTCCGTGGGAGAGGGAGCAATGGGTAGGCATTTCCTGATTCTGGGGGCTGAAATACGACACTGTGGAAAGAACAACAGCACGGCGAGATTAATCCATGCATAGTGGAGCGTGCAGTCCACCCCTCACAAATCCACTTTCCCTCTGTGCAAACACAGCTCGTTTCCCAGCTCCTCCAGCTGGAGTCCTGCAGTGTCCGCCCCGCTGACCCGCAGCTGCGGACGGTGGCAGAGGAGCTGTGCCAACTCCCTCTCTCCGAGAGGACTCGTGGGACCTACATCCTGGGGGTCACCCTGTTACGACACTTGGACGTTTACAATTTCTTGTACAAGGTTAGTGCTGGCTTTGTGGAGTGATTTCTGTAGTCTTCGCTGCACGCCGTGGCTGAAAGGTCATAAAATATCATTGCAGTGGCCAGAAGCTATGAGGATTTACGCAAGCCAAAGATCAGGCTTTGCTCATGCAGTAATTTTTATTGCATATCCATGCTGTGACAGTGTGGATATAAATGAGAATCCCAGCTGGTGTAAACCAGCAAACCTCATTTAAAGGCACTGGACCTACTCTAAATGCCTCCCTGTCTGCTCGTATCATTTATGTGCTGTCACAACCTCTTGAACATTCCCAACTGACCCAGAAATAAGGGCACTGGGCTAAATATTTTTATTCCTTGAAAAGGAAAGCCCAGGAAAAAAGTCCTGTAAAATATCTTTTTCCTATCTATTTGGAACTACAGAGTTATTAAATGATTCAAATATCCCACAGACAGAGCTGTAGAAACAGCATGAAAGAGAACGTCCACGGAGAAATGAGTACATATTTAAAAATGCTTATTAAACGAGAATGCCAGTGAATTTGGGCTCAAGTCAAAAATTACTCGTAGTGTTTGACACCCATGCTGTGTGAAATGCTACCACTTAAGAGACCTGATTGCATCCCAGCCAGTAGCTGACACACATTTCCCAACTGTGGGTGTTTGGAAATGTGCACTGTTCAGATTATGTAACATTCAGGGGAGTGGTTTTGCAAAAGCACTTGGGGATTTAGGAATACAAATCCCATTCATTTCCCATGGGACATCCACCCTGTAAGCCTCCTAACAGTTTTGAAAGTCCCACGCTCCTTGTCTTTGAATGACCACGCTGTAGGTGTGTACACGCATGTGCACACAGATTCCTCCTAATCAGAACTGGTTTCCTTCCTGCCTCTTGTAGATGTTTTTCCCTAAGGAACTTCAGCAACCCATGGACAAGATGTTAGGCCTTCTGACCAAAATGAAGTACTTCAGACACCAGGTTGAATCTGGTGTTGATCCATTGCTCCAAGCTATTCATTCCCTGAAAAAGCTCCCTCAGTCCAGGAAAACGCCACTGACCAAGGTACGTGGAGTCTGCATGTGCTTCAGAGGCAAAACGCCACTGGAACAGTTTCCACAGTAACTTCCTACCCTGGAAACCACATTAAACCACCTTAAAACGAGAAAATTCTCTATCAAACTTATCCCTGGCAGTGTTCAAGGCCAGGTTGGACGGTGTATTGAACAGCCTGGTCTAGTGGAAGGTGTCCCTGCCCATGGCAGGAGGGTGGAACTAGGTTCTTGAAGGTGATCTTTAAGGTCCCTTCAAACCCAAACCATTCTGTGATGATATGCTGCCTTCCTGGGAAAGCTCTGATTTGGAGCAGTGGGGCCATCATGTGCTCGTGACAAGGGGACATGAGGAACACACGCTGTGGGAGGGACACTTGGAGCAAAAATACAGGGGATAAACAACTGTCATGAAGGAGGGAGGACTTCCAGCAAAACACTGGGAGGGTCAACGGGTGAAAACAGCTGGGGAACTGTCCAGTAAAGGCAAAACCAGGAAGATTTAACAGCAAAAAATTGCTCTGGCTTTAGATCACACCTAAAGCCTCGAGCCTGCCCGAAACATTCAGTACAAACACATTACTGCTCTGACAGCTGCAGCAACTTCAGGGAGCACTACCTTCATCCAGCACCATGCCCAGTCCCTCTCAGGCCCACGGTCATTGAGAACACCACAGGAATCACTCCTGGTCATCACTTGGCCTGCACATTGTAGAGCCACGTGCATTCATGGGCTAGGTGGGGTTAGGGAATGTGTGACAAATTCTGTGTTGTAACCCAGGGTCTGTCTGTGTCAATAATAGGGAATTGCTCTTGCACACATTGTAGGCACTTCCCACATTGGCTCTCACACCTGGAAATTATTTGCCACCACTGGCATAGCAGAGGTTAGCCAAAAAATGCGTTATTTCCATGGAAAGTTCCTTTTTTTTGTAGAGGCAAACTTATCCTAAGAAAGCAGTGTGAACATGATCAGTCCTTGCCTTCTCATTCTGTTATTTCTCTTTTCTCTCAGAGTGGGATCCTTTCAGCATGCAGGATTTACTTGTATTTTGTCTTTTCTGCAGGCATTATTTAAACCAGCCACCTTTAGAATAACACGTGGCACCTTTAAGTCCATGTCAAAAGTTCTCTGCAACCAGGAGATCACACCCCTGTTCTTTGAGTCCTTGCTCCCAGATTTTGGAGACCCCATAAGCAACAGTTCTGATGTGGAGGATGTCTATGTCCAAAAGCTGATGAGGAAATACGGGATTCCTCAAGACTCCAGTAAGTCTGGCTCCTCCCTAGGGCAAAACCGTTTCTCTGCTATTCCCAGGCAGAATGTAGTGCTGAGCTGTTCCCCTCTGTGTCTCTGAGGGCTCCAAGTGCTCATTATTTATGCTGGCTGAAGATCTGCACTGCCCTAATTATTGGAGCTTTATTTCCGTAAATGTTCAAAGGAAAACTGCCCGTGCAGCAGAGCGGTGCTTGGCACTGCACTGTCTCCCATTTGCTGATGGTCTGGTCTTAGGGCTCGACAGGTCACTGCTTTTTCTTGATGTGTAGTTTTTCTGACTGCAGTGACATTATTAGCTCCTCTGAGTTCACAAAACTCCATTTAACCTTCGAGCAGATAATCTTGGCTTGAACAGTGAGACTCTTGTTGTCTTGAGTTCAGCAACAGGAGATCTTGGGGGTGGATTGCTTTTGTCAAGATGCATTAGATCAGTCAGTGAAGGAGGGCCCTGAAGTCATTCTCTGGACACAGCAACAGAAGGGTAGATGGAGGAAAAATACACTGGTAGATTTCTTGTGTCTGGTCTATTTGTTCTCTGTGCAATTTGTTTGCTTTTCTCCCCTTGCAGCACCATTTTGCTTATCCTTTTACCTGGACCTGGTCAAGACCCCGACTGGAGCTTTAATTTGGTCTTTTTTAAAACCAATGGTGCTTGGGAAGATCCTTTTCACACCAGATACCCCAGAAACTCGAGCAATCATGAGGAAGGTATGGCTCTGTTCCAGGACATCAGGGTACACCCACTCCAAAGGGTTGTAATTTATCTGGCACAGGCTTGTTTCTCTGAGAAGCACCCTTTCTCACTGTTTGGTGTATTCATCCAACTTTCTTTTCCTAGTTTCCTTGTTGATATGTGATTCATCTTTTGTCTTTGAATGAATCTTACCCCCAGAAAGCTGCCGTTGGTCTAATATTTATAATATGGTTTTTATAAGGCCTCTGGTTTAGGAGGTTTCACCCCCATATTTTCAGCCAGTAAGAGAGATGTGTCTCCCAAGACAAATGCTCTAACCAGTGCTTGTTCACAAGCAGACCAGTGGTAGAAGGAAAGCTGATATCCAAGACATGCTCTAAATGGCACTTTTAGGGCTGTATTTTAAGTATTTGCATCAAATTCAGTGTGTTAAGGGGCATTTTGCCAAACAGGGATGGGATGGTAAGAAAAATCCTGAGGAAACCAAATTTGGTCTCAGCTGCTTTATTGATATCTTTATCGATTAAAATCTGTAAGATAATGAATAAATTAATCCTTTATGTTGTGGGCTTCTTTTATAGTCTAATGCAACCCTGGAGCAGATGGCTGATCTAGCCCTGAAGTCCCAAGAGTGGCTGGACAAGTCTCCTGTCATCATTCATTCCCTGGCTAAGTTAAACCAGACAGTTCCAATGATCAAGGTATGAGATCCTCCCTCCACTGTCTCTCTTGCCAGGAGGGAACTGGGAGGATGGATTTACTCCCTGAAATCACCTGCAGTTCCGTAGACATCTGAGGTCATGTGGGGAGGCCCTCCTGTCCTGGACTTCCCAGTGCCTGTGCCTGCCTGTTCCCGTAACAGGAACCCTCCTGCCTCACCTTGCCAGGCACATCCTCTGTCTCAAATGATGTGTTTGTAATGTGCTCCCTGACACTGGCCACGCTGGGGCCGACTGGAGGGCTGAGATGAGCAGGGAACGCTCTTCAGTTTGTAAATTAACTTTCTGCTTGATAGAGTGATCCAGCCAGCCAAGACCAGGAAAGAAATGACTTTTTCACAAAATGAAACAGTATCTATAATAAGCATGTTGCTCTGGGTACACACATAAGAGCTGGAAGGTGTTTTGTACCTCAGTGAATGTAAATAAAATTTCCTTTTTCCCCCTCCTAAGGAGCCTAGCCTTGCTTGGATACAGAAAGCAGTAGACTGTAATGTTAGGCACACTTGTTTCCCATTCTCTAGGAAAAATTGTCCCCTTTTCTTACAAACTAAGAAAATGAGACCCCTGGAAACCTAAAGCATCAGAAGTTAATTTCAGGGGCTGGAATTCATTCTAATTTCCATGGCACCAAGAGAAAAATCCAGAGTGGAATATGCAAAAGTGAAATTAAATATCTTCTGCTGATTGCACTCATTGGCGGAATAATGAAATATTCAGCCAGATAAAAATCTGCGCTGATCTCCAAGCTCTGGCTGTGTTCACAGGACTTAAAACACACACAAGGGAAGTTTACTGTGCTTCTGGAATAAGTTAGATTATCCATAGTTTTTCTCCTGGGACTCTAGTACCTGGAGGAGACTCAGCAGGCGTCCTCTCTTGACTCCAAGAAGCAGTAACTTGAACTCAGAGAGCTCTGTATGACATTTTCATCGCTGGCATTTCCCTATCCTGATACACTGAGTGAAATAGGGAAGGTCAGGAAAGGAATAGGAGAGGGTTGTACAAATGCTCAGCTAAGTCAGCTGGTCTGCTACATTTTAGAAATACACTGAATAAGCTCAAGAGGCTTCTGGTCAAACTGATGCTTTTTCTTTTTTTTTGTTTTTCCTTGTTGATAGAACGTTCTGCACAATCCCTTTGTGCAGGTTTTTATCAAGATGATGGTGGATTTGGATGCAGCTGAACTGCTGAGCCAAATCAATGAACTGGGTAAGCGTGTGTTCATGTGTGCTGCCCTCTTTCATACTTGTACTTCAGGTCTGGGAGCTCCAGAGGCACCAAACTGCAGCCATCCCATAGTGCTGCTCTTCTCTGGCCAGCGTTGGATGCTCTAGTGCAAGGCAATCTCAGCTCTGATCCAGCAATCTTGTGGTCTGTGGGAAAAGACTCTTAGAAAGCACAGAGCTTTGTGGAGAGATGTTTCTCCTGGGTGTTGAAGGGGGAGTGGGATGGGAGACTCTGCCGCTGTGTGTGGCCACTGGAGGACACTGTTTAGCTGTAATTAAGACTTTAAATGAGCTACCTGGGACTGCTGGAAGTGTTGTGGACAGCTGACTTGCATTGCAACAAGGTTCAAATTAAAAGTTCCCCAGAGCAGAAAAGCAAGGGCTCAGATAAAGGTACCCAGGCTGATGGAGCCAGAGGAGATGCTGTGCTGGAATTTGCTGTTCTCTGGTGGTCTCACATGGTCCCTCGAAGTGAGAGTTGCTGATGTGCACTGTGAGAGCCACCAGCTAACAGCGGTGGTGGATACATCACCCCCTGTGAGTGCACAGCAGGGGGATCCCAGTTTCATTCTCCCTCTCCTGCTGTCCCTACCTGCTCTTTTAACATAAATCTGGGCTATGCCAGCGAAACCAGCAGCAGCCAAGAGTACTTATGGTCTCTTGCAGAAGGCATTTACATCCTGTTCATGATGACCCCTGCGTTACTCCACGAGTAACAATTCCTCTCTTAACTCCCCAAAAGCCGTGGTGCCGGCAGCAGCTGTTCCCTGTTAGCTCCCTGCATTGTGCAGCCACCTTTAGAACCTGCCAGCAAACAGCAGTGTCTTCATTAACTGCATTATCAGGCTCAGTCCACACATCAGCACAGCACACACAGCTCTGCCTTGATGGGCTGGTGCTCCCCTGAGACACAGCAGCTCACCAGGCGAGGTGATTACACCCAGAACCGTGAGGTGTGGGAGGAATGGTGAGCATCGTGTGCTGCTTAGGAGGGACCTGTGATTTGGGATGGCTGTCACATCCCACTGTTGGCATCCTCCCAAAGCCAAACTCACGAGCATATTACAAATGATTAACATAAAAACTGGGTCAACAACATGCCTTCATTGCACTGCTGAGTGAAGAAATGTATTTTACACGTAATGTTTACTGTGATGGGCAGTTTATTCTTCCTTTCTGGTGCCATCGTTAGTGAATAGGGTGGAATGGTCTGATGGATTTTTTGCTATTGTAGCGATGCTGACGGTTTTGTCTGTGGGTTTTTTTTTTCCAGATGATATTCGGCTGGAATTACAGAACAACAGTGACATTGTTGATCAGCTGAACACTCTCGCTACCCTCGCTGTAAACGTGTCCTCCTGCGTCTCGTTCAAT
The DNA here is from genome assembly GCF_003031625.1 of Empidonax traillii. Classification (NCBI taxonomy): domain Eukaryota; kingdom Metazoa; phylum Chordata; class Aves; order Passeriformes; family Tyrannidae; genus Empidonax; species Empidonax traillii. Next base: position 583,049 of record NW_020955477.1, read on the forward strand.
CGTGTTCAGGCAGTCAAGGACTTAGAGGAAATGGAAATGGTGGCTAAGAAGCTCTTTCTGAAGAACGAGCTATTTGCAAGTACGTGACAGTCTCAGATCCCCCTGTGCATTAAATTTAGCTGGTAGAGGGTGGGAGTGCAGCATAAGAAATCTGGCTTTTCACCTCAAACTGTTGTGGTCACAGCTCACACTGCACAGCAGTTGATTTTGATCCACTATGTGCGTGGGACCTGCAGCCTGAGACCTCCTTATGGAGTGTTTTACACTCTCCTTTTTATACCTTCTCTTCTCTTACACCTCTTCTTGGTCAGCTGGTCACTTCTCTTGGTTAATTCTCAGTTTGAACAAAATTCCCCTGCCCTAAGGGGCTTTTCATGCAACGACTTTATTTCAAGGTTCCATGGGAAAAGATGCTTTAACTGAAAAAGATGTCATAGAATCATTGAGGTTGGAAAAGACCTTTAAGATCATCAAGTCCAAATATGAGACAGTTCAATTTGTTAGGAAGTCAAAGTGCTTAAGATATTTCAGCCAAGCACCATAATGTTATATTGTTATATTGGGTCTTCTCAGTCACACTTTTCACATCCGTGAGATTGGATTGCAGCTTCGGATCAGGCTGCAGAGAGCAGTGGAGGGAGCAGGGAATAGGAACTTGCAGCAATTTGAAGAATACAAATATATCTGAATTTTTAAACAATGGCCATTGTCTCCTCAATTAGGATTTTCTTAGAATTCCTGTGACCTGTTTGGTTTTGTACTTCATAACTGAGGAGTAAATAGAAACTTGCTTTTCTTGGAACTTCAAAGCCTGATAATGTTTGTCTGTTCCCATCAAAGCAGTTTTCTTCCCTGTTTGTCATCCACTCCATTCCATCGTATGTTTTATATATGGAAAAATCAGCAAAGATATTATGGAGGGGAAAACTTCTGTGGTGTTACCTCTACTCAGAGACATTTTAAAGGCAAAACATTTCCCGTCTGTCAAACTGTACATAACTGCAATTTCCAAACAGGAACTTGCAAAGCCTTTATAATCTTAGACCTCTCAGCTTTGCAGGCATTTGTGTGGGCCCAAAAATAAGTGTCTAGGTCATCAACAATTGTCAGCACTGTGTTCCTGAGGCTTTTATGTTACAGCGTGGAGACATGAGCTGTATTGATAGAGAGCTCCTTTGGGCACAGTCATGACAAGTGTCAGCCCATCTGAGCGTTATTTGTGCAGCCAAGAAGTGAAATGTAGAAAAGGCTTAAAAAATGAGGAATTCCTACGTATCTGTGTGTACTGCTCCCGTGCTGTCAACTCCAAAGGAAAGCCTTTTCCCTTTCTCTTCCAAGGTATCATTTTCAAGCTGCCTTCAAGCCATAGCAGCCCTGGATCCTCAGTTCCTGGGGCCTTGAGCCTCCCTCCTGTGCTCAACTACACGATCCGAATGAGCAGCAGGATCACACAAACCACCAACAGGATCCGGGAGCGCATCTGGACCGTGGGCCCGCACAATTCCACCTCCCAGAGCCAGATCTACAGCCGGGCCTTCATTTACATCCAGGACAGCATTGAGAGGGCCATTATTGAATTACAGACTGGCAAGAAACCAGAGGAAATAGCAGTTCAAGTCCAGGCCATGCCTTACCCCTGCTACAACAAGGATATGTAAGTTTGGGTGGCTTTTGTCTTCATGCTTTGTGTAAGCTCATCTTGTCCGACCTATAAAAATGATCTTTGTTTTTGTTTTTCGGTTGGTGGGGACTTTTTTTCTCCAGAGGTTTGAACAGAAGAGGGAATTTTGGTCTCTAGTGTAAATGGTCTACGTTTGGTTTGCCGAATCTTTTGTTTTCAGTGCTCTCTATGTACCTGGATTGTCATGGTAACTGTAGGTTTTACAGCAGGTAACATTCCCTGTCCCTGTTTTACTACCCATGGTGGAACTGAGAGTTGGCAGGACTTGGGTTAAACATGAACGTTGGTTTGTTCTGCAGGTGTTTACCTGCAGATAATGCAGCAGAACTTAGAAAATGGATTTACTGAGAAAAAAGCATCCCTAGGTTTATGAGCTTTGTTCCTAGAGATTGCTGTCCAGCTGTGGTGTTTGTTATTCATTCCAGAGATTCTAGATAACATTCAGTATATACTGAGTAACTCTCAATCAGGTGGCACTCCGATGCTTTAAGAAGGATGAGAGGGAAGATAAGATTGAACCACTCATCTCTGCAGTAATGAGCGAGTTCAGGGAGGCTTTTGGTGCACTGAGTTGCCTGGGTTAACAGCCTGTTGACAGAGCAGTGTGGGGACCAGAATAAATTTTGGATGGTGAAGCAGATCAAAAAAGTTTTGGATCATCTTCCTTTTCCCCTCAACTCGAGCCAGATCTGCAGCCAGTATGAACAGCATCTCTGCCAAACGCAGTGGAGAGAAGCGAATCTCCCACAGCTGAGGACCTGCCCCTCTGGCAAGGCAGTTCTGGTCTGTGTGGGAAAGCTGGCAACGTGGCACTGCCTCAGAGTTATTACCCTGACCACAGCTGGTGGCCAAACTGAGTGGAAAACATTCAGGGAAGGGATTTTCAGCGTCCATCAGAGAGTCCTGAAGGATGTTTGGCGAGTTGAATCGGAGGGTTGGGTGGTTGCTGTGCCCTGTGCTTGGATCAGAAGAACAGACTGGACTTGGGAGCAGAGTGCACTGAAAAGCCTCCATGTCAGCTGCATGAGCCAAAAGATTGTTTGGGAGAGCTGTAAGGTGCCATTTAGGAGCTCTAGCAGAGCCCTGAATCTTCTGTCCCAGCTGTCACTCAGGAGAGATGGAGGCCCGTGACCCCTTCTCGGGGTAGTGACAAGCAAAGTGCCCACAGGTGCAGGCAGGGAGCATCCAGACCAAGTTTTGCAGCAAATACCTGGATTATTGCTGAGAGAGGGTTTTGTACAGTGATTAACTGGCTGCTGGAAGCACTTGCTACAGTGCTGTCTGCTCCTTTTCCTTGTTGTTGGGCTGCTGGGAAAACCTCTTGCCTTCGGGTTTCCCTCCCCACCCCAGGTTCAGAGGGACATGAGTTCGCTCAATTATTAAAATACCTAAAGGCTTTGGATTTGCATCCAGCAGAATTCATCATAAAATGCTTGCTTATCAATTGTTATTGCACAGTTGCCATCCTGTAGGGAAAAGGAGGGAATATAAATATACCAGTGCACAGAAGGTGTTGGGAAATGCTGAATTTTTAATAACTAGAGATCATGCACAAGGTGGTAGCAAAAAAAAAGAAACCCAAACAACAAAGAGCCAGTAGAGCTACTGAAATGCCTTTTCATGATTCTTTAAAAATAAGGCTTCTTTGGCATGGAAGCATTTCTGGAAGCACTGGTTCATAGGAAATTTTCAGCTTTACAGATTGAAAAAAAAAAATTAAAACCAAATGTGTCTTCATTTTCTACTGTTGTTGTACATTAGGCTTTTTCCAGGAATGACACTGATTGTGTTTTTGAAGCCAGGTTTAGAAATTATGGAGGAAAGCATAAGCCCTGCAGATGCAATGAAGGGAATCTCCTGCTATGAAAACTTGCTTTCCATCACAAAAGGACAAATTTAATGTTGGCCATTGTTGTCTTTTTTTTTTTTTTTTTCCTGCACACATTTGGCACTGGAAGAAGGTTTTAATTGAAGTGAGCAGCCAAGAAATGTGACCTGGATCCTCAATACCTGTTCTTTGGGATAGCAGAACAGACACTTTGAAGGGAAGACTCTATACCAGGATGTCCTGACAGCAACATTTGGCTGTTAAATCTCTGCACAGGACTGGGAGTCAGGGCTGGTTGTGCTGTGATCCTTCCAAATGGGATACAGCCCATCAGAGAGCCAGGAGATGCCACTGCCCACGGCGCTTCCTGCTCCTGCCAGTGGTGCTGCTGAGCTAAATTTCCAGACTGCATCAGGAAATCCCTCTGTAATTTAAAAAAAAAAAAAAAAAAAAAAAAATGGAAAAAAGATTTTGAGCAGTCAGGGGATTCATGAATAGAAAATCCAGTAGGATGGCAAAGGAGTCTTTTTTTTTTCTTTTTTTTTCTTTTTTTTTTAGTAATTATTAATTTTACTCCATGTTTTGAAATCTAAGCATGTCTTTTCCTGCGCCAGAGTATTGTTCTGAAAAAATATATTCTGCAGAAAGCCTTAATCCCCAGAACATTTGGTATTCAGCTAAAGCCTGCATTTGCCTTTTACAGGTTCTTAACCAGCGTGACCTACTCTCTTCCATTTGCTCTGATGGCTGCCTGGGTGCTGTTTATAGCTGATTTTGTTAAAACACTTGTTCAAGAGAAAGATCTGAGGCTTTATGAGGTACGGTGAAACTTTCTGGGGCGTGCAAAATTATAAACAGATTTTCCTCATTAGTGGTTGCTCTGTCTCATGTTCAGTATCAAATGGAGCAAAACAAGCATTAAGGAGAATATTCCAGGTACCAATAGTTTGACCTGCAGCGTTTGAATTCTGACTTTGTAACCAAGCTCAAAGCCACAGAAACTCCCTTCAAGTGGAGGGAATGTTGCTCTGCAGCTCTGAAAGGTGGAAACATGGGCACCTCACAAAAATTACAAGTTTTCTGATGATTTAAAGCTCTCTAAAAATTGACTTTGAGTCATACCTACTGGGGACAAAGACATGAAAAGCGACTTACTTCCTATCCTTGAAGTTATTATACTTAATATTTCAGAAGGTGCTACATATTACATCAGCTCCTCTGAAATGAAGTTCTGCAGGTTGCCTGTTGGAAAAGAACTGACATTGAGGCGTAAGGAATTTAATAAATTAACTCAGGTTTTCAGTGTGATCACTGTCAACAGAGATGAACAGCAGAGAACTTTAGTAAAGCTAAGCTTCAGCAAGCAACAAAAGCTCGAGCAGATCTGGGGTTTATCTGACACCGTGGAAACAAATACAGATTCACCAAGAACATTCCAAAAAAAGGGCACTCTGTGTGTGACCTGTGACGAGATGGAAAATGAGTGAGTCCCAGGGGCTCCCTGGCAGCCCCTTACTCTAATTTAGGGAACACTTTTCTGTGTCTTTAAGGACCAGGGAGTCAGTCACCTTTTTAGCTGTGTAATAATCTACAAGAAAGACACCAGCATCTATGGTTTCTTTTGGATTTATCAATATCAATTTACAGTTTTATGCAAGTCTTGGGGACTTGATCATGAGCTAATTTAATAAATTAGTATTGCTTCCTTGTAACCATGGTAATTCAGCTATTATTTGTTGAATTGGGGTTGTGTGAGAAACGGTTTGGTGAGAGCTTTTACACTCAAGCCACTGGACCAATTAGGATAATTAAAAAAAAAAAAATAACCAAAATGCTTTAGAAAAATTACAAATCTAAGGCCAGAAGCTGCTTTGGAGCTTGTGAGCTGTGACAGCTGATACTTGCAGATCCTATCTGTGCTGTTCTTTTGCAAAAGACTGCTTTGTAAACCTTGGGCATTCCAGGAGTGTGAGCATGTGGTTTCTCCCAGCATAGAAACCCAGGGGATGGCACAGTGGGAGAGAGCATGGTCTGGTTGCATGACCTGTCCAGGAGCTGAAAAAGCAAATCATTCAGTGTCAGCAGAAAGATCTCTTCATTTCTGCCAAATGTCTTTTGTGGTTGTTTTTTCCCCCTTTCTCTCTGCAGTACATGAAGATGATGGGTGTTAATGCCAGCAGCCATTTCATCGCCTGGTTCGTGGAGTGTGCCATCTTCCTTCTGATCACTGTCACCTTCCTCATTATCGTTCTAAAAGTGGGTGACATCCTCCCCAAAACAAACACAACGCTCCTGTTCCTGTACCTCATGGACTACAGCCTGTCCATCATAGCCATGAGCTACTTCATCAGTGTTTTCTTCAACAACACCAACATAGCAGCCTTGGTGGGAAGCCTCGTGTACATCCTCACCTTCTTCCCCTTCATCGTGCTGCTGGTCATCGAGAATCACTTGAGCTTCTCTGTGAAGAGCCTCCTGGTAAGTTCTGCTTTTCCGTGACATCCCTAGCCACGGAAGCAGATGTAAAACTTTGTTTCTTGTCAAGGGTCGGTATGGGTAGATGTTGGGTTCCAGAAGTTAGGCTTGTTTTCCCTGAGTCACCAGATTCAGGAAAGGACATCTATTAATGCAAGTGGTAGAATAATTAACCACATGGCACCGGGAGGTAATTCTCAAGCAGTGCTCTATTGCAAAAACCTAAAATAAAGGCCTGTGTGAGGGAGGAAGTTGGGTCCTGAGTGTGGAAGCAGAAGAAAGTCAGGCTGTAAGGAGACATTTCAGCCTGTCACCAGTAGTGCTTCTCATCATAAGCCTGGTCCAGCACTCTTTGTGGCTGCTGGGAAACAAACTCTAATCATTTTTTGGGTAATGGGGGACCTGACTGATTAACTGACTTGATTTGTCTTTGAGACTTATTCATAAGTTCTTTGTTTTCCATTTTGTTTATTCCCCAGAGCCTGTTGTCCCCAACTGCCTTCAGTTATGCAAGTCAATACATTGCTCGCTATGAGGCACAGGGCATAGGTATGTTTATTGTATACAGAACTACACCTTGAGCTCCCCTGGTGCTGACATTTCACTGGCTAACATGGATTCTGACTCTATTTCCCAATTCCCTTCTGCAGGTCTGCAGTGGGACAACATGTATAAGTCCCCCATGATTGGAGACAATACTTCCTTTGGCTGGATGTGCTGGCTCATTCTGATAGACTCCTTCATTTACTTCATCCTGGGGTGGTATATAAGGAATGTTTTCCCAGGTAAGGAGAAAAAGCATTGAGGGTGGTGCTGTACTACCTCTTTTGGAAAACAATGCACACACGGCAGTGGCTGATTCAGTGGTTCAGGCAGTGAGACAGTCTGCACACACAGGATACCCCTGTTCTAGATCAAAGAGAGCACGACTTAGTGGATGTTTGAGTTGTTAATGACACCAAGACAGAGCAGAGCAGGAGAGAATTCAGGTTCACATGGGTAGGTGGGTCTCCTGAAGAAGCTGAAGCCAAGGAGCCAGGAGGACGTGTTTGCAGTCTGGTGGGTGAGAATGAGAACGGAGCACGTTGGCCCGCGTTTGTCAGCTGAGTGATTTTGAGTTGTGTTACTTACATCATTTGATTTCAAAAAGTAATTCGTGCCTTGGGCAAGAGCCAGTACATTTGTCTTCTGCTTTTCTTCCCCACCTAATGAAGCAGTCCACTGGCATAGGGAAGTCTACCCAGTGGAAAATGTGAAGAACTCCTGCCCTCCAGCTATGGAGTTGCTCCGAATAACAAATCAGGGAGCGCTTCCTGTTGTGCCAATCAGGCAAACTCTCTACCAAGTCTCAGTAGCACGTGAGCACATCAAGAGGGGAGAGATCTCTGTGAAGTTCATTTTGGCTATTTTTTGAGAGCCCCCCAAAGAGTGCTACTCCCTGGGGAACAGACACCTGGATGAGACTTCTCTTCCTGCAGGTAGATATGGCATGGCTGCTCCCTGGTACTTCCCATTGCTTCCATCTTACTGGATCGAGTACAACGGCTACCTCCCCTTCTGGAATGAGAAACAAAGAGGCCTTCTATTCTCCAGGCTGATGTTAAGGAAAGAAGTCACCCTCAACAATAAGATATGTATGTGGATACTGCATGGGGTAGCAATAACAACTTATATTTTAAGTAAACAAAGCCAAATTTCTAAGGGGGCACCATACTCAGAAAACACGTTTTGTATCCTTATTTTGTAGCACAGGAAAAATTGGAAGCTGGTACTTACATGAATGGAGATTTGGCTTTTAAATTATATTTTTTTCTTTCTATTTGTTGTGGAGATCCAGTACTGCTTGTCCCTTGAATATTCATGTATGTTGTATTTAGGCAGTTACCTTACATGCACATCTCTGTCTACAACACTCTGTGTAGAAATGCACTTTTGTTTGTGCAAGCAAATACGAGTTTCCACTTGGCAAATGGGACATGTGCTTCTTTGTTCATCTCTTTACATGTTTAGCCTGTAAAATATTGTGAGCTCACACAGAAAAGCTTGCTAGCTATTCCTAACTGAAAATAACTCAGCAGTTTTGCTGTGTGTCCTCTAATTTTCTGTGCTTGCTTAGTATAAATTAAGTTAGGTGCTCTGAAACACCCAGATATGAGGCCTTTTCAGAGGTGATTAATGCCTATTGTCAGGAGTGATTAGATGCTGCAGAAGTGAAAAGGAGAAATCCCAGAGAGCTCAAAATGATACAGATCCGGTGACATGGATGAAAGGCACCTGCCTTGGCTGTATTTTGTTTTTAAAAGCCCTGCTTATCTCTGAGGTGAGAAAAGTAGTGCAAAGAGCTGCTGCAGTGCAGTCACTGCCCTCTGCCCCTTCTCTTCGGTGTCAAAGGTGCCCCCCACCCTCACCTGGAACCGGAGCCCACTGATCTCCCCTTGGGAGTCTCCCTCCATGGCATAACAAAGGTTTATGGATCCAAAGCTGCAGTGGACAACCTCAGCCTCAACTTCTATGAGGGGAATATCACCTCCCTGCTGGGACACAATGGAGCTGGGAAAACTACAACCATGTGAGTACCCTTTAAAGCGGCTCTTTTTTATGCTGTGGGGTGGGATTGGGTGAAGGAGAGAGCAGGTGGGGCTGGGCAGTGGTGGGAGGCTGAGAAAGTTACTGTATTAGGCCAAATCTCTCTCATGTAGTTTTGTCTGGCTCACAGATGACCTCGGGAGTTCCTGTATTTGTTTGAATTCTTTAGATTATGAAAGGTTCTTTGCTGCTCAGGGACATGCTTTTTAATCTGGTGAGACACCTGTAATATTCAGCAACTGCTCAGGTGTTCCATGGCACTTTGGTGCCAGGCTGTTCTGGAAGCTGTGGGTAGCCTGTGCACACACCAAAACTGAAGTGATACCAGCAAGAAAACTTAATAAAGATACACTTCAGCTGTAGAGACTCATGTGTTGCCTGTGCTGGAGTGGCAGGGGATTAATGCATTGGCCTTTCAGCCTTGCTGTTTATAAATTATTATTTGACTTGTTAGATAACAGCACTAAAACAGACCTGTGGAACTTGATTTCTCCACTGATATATATGTGCATATCTCTGAAAGCAACATTAAGCTGATAAATAGAAGCCTCAGAAGAGCCAAAACCAGTAAGACAGATGTGTGCTTCATCTCAGCTATTATCAATTCATCTCATATTCTGTTTGCAAAGTGTAGGCAAAGGTGATATGCAGAAAAGTATAAAACCCTCTTGAAACTTAGTGCAGACTTCAAATCCTGACTAAGGTCACAAGTTACTGCTTTTTAATGATGGTTAAAAGTCCTAGGAGAGAGAGAGAGGCTCTGGGAAGGTGAAGGGCAATCTGACGTCTTGTCCCTGAAGCTCCTCCAGGACAGCTCCAAAAGTGAGCTGTAATGTGCAAGTAGTTATTCTGAGCAGAGGGTGTTGGACTCAGGTCTGTTGGCCATTTTTTCAGTGGGTAATTATTTGGTTGAACTAGATCAAAGTGCTGCCCACTGCGAGGTGTCTTGTCTGGAAGTCCTCTCCCATCTCTCATTAGTAATGGCAGTGAAACCAGTCTTCCATCTCTGAGGTGGTTGGTAAATGAAGAGGTGGGTTTCAGTCTCAGTTGTGGTTACAAGATAAGGCTGTCTGGGTGCTGCAGGCAAACCTCAAAGAATGGAGTGTAGCTGCGTTACGTGAATTCCCAGTAATTACCCTGGAAGTCGAGGGCATTCGTGAGTGCTGGCGCATGGAATGTGCAGAGAGGAAGGCTGAAGAAGACAGAAGTGAGAAGTAGCCAGGGTTCAGTGGGTGAGCAGCAGGAGACACAGTGGGCAGTGGCCTCTGGCTGGAAGGAATGATACAAGGAAACCCTGTAAGCGATGACAGGTACAGGACCACGTGAGAAAAATTACCTATGGGTTTTTTCTCCTTTATCTAACTTCCCTCTCTGTTTGTTTTTCCTTCAGTTCTATTTTGACTGGATTGTTCCCTACGTCATCAGGGACTATCTTTGTGTGTGGCAAAGACATCAGGACCGACCAGGAGGTCATCAGGAAGAACATGGGGGTGTGTATGCAGCACAACGTGCTCTTTAACTACCTCACCACGAAGGAACACCTGCTGCTCTACGGGTACATCAAAGTCCCTCACTGGAGTAAAGAGGAGCTCTACCAAGAAGTGAAGAGGTATAAAAACAGCAGGGTTGGAAAAGGGAGAGAAATTATTGTGTGGTAGCGCCAGTGCCACTGCAAAGCACAAATTAATGGGTTTGAGGAGAGCTGCAGATCCAGTTTAAGGATCAAATGATACCTTGGTCTGACTGCAGGAATATATTGATACCTGTGGCTGTGAGAAAACAGTGTCTCTTCTCCAGGAGCTTTACAAGCTTCTGTGGTAATTCTTTGGAGATGAATTTATAGGGCTAAAGGTCTAGTCCTTGCTGCTTTACAGTTTTCCTCGGAAAAAGATGTAATCAAGCAGTCAGAAAGATGATGTTGGCTTTATTGGTTCTGCAGAGAAGTGAAGCAGCCAGAACATCCCGGGGAGTTTGGATCTTGATGTCTCAGTTGATGGGGTTGAGCCTTTAACCTTGACTTGTCAGATGGAAACTTTGAAAACATCCTAAAAAAATGTTTTAAATTAAAATCCCGATGACTGAGCTACAGGGTGACTCGTCTCCCTGCTCTGTGAGAGCAGTCCATGCTTGAGCAGTTTTTCATTTGCAGTTATGGGGGGGTTTTGGGGTATTTTCAGATTCCCTGCTTTTAAAAGGTGCCTGAAGGGCAACCTTTCAGGCTTGTCTTTCCTTTGTTTTCAAGGACCTTGAAGGAGACTGGGCTGTACAGCCACCGTCACAAGCTGGCTGGCGCCCTGTCTGGGGGGATGAAGAGGAAGTTATCCATAGCCATTGCTCTCCTGGGTGGATCAAGGGTGGTGATACTTGATGAACCAACCACAGGGGTGGATCCATGCTCCCGCAGGAGTATTTGGGAAATTATCTCCAAGAACAAAAAAGGTACCGTGGCTAAATGAGATGCTGCTCAGCAGCGAGGGGGACTTTGTGCTGCTTTTGCAAATATGGGATCAGTTGCTTTGAACCGTGGGTTTTGGAGGGCACAGAGAAAGAACTGTGGGAGGCTGGGATTTTACAGGTCTGGAAGGTGCATCCTGGTTGGTTCCTGTAAATTCAGTGTCTTTTGAAAAGTAACTTTACCATAACACACAATTTACAATACAGTCACTTTCAGCTTCTCTCTGCTGATGCCTCTCATCCAATATCACTAACAATTACCAAAAAATGCAGTTGATTTTCACCTGACACTCAGTGTCCCCTCACTCAGCAAGGCTTTCACCTGTCTCAGGTAACCACGTGTGTTCATTCTGTGGTGGCTGACATCGGCTTTGTGCTTTCCAGGCAGAACCATCATTCTCTCAACACATCACTTGGATGAAGCCGAAGTTCTGAGCGACCGAATCGCCTTCCTGGAGCATGGAGGGCTCAAATGCTGTGGTTCACCTTTCTACCTCAAGGAGACATTTGGTGATGGATACCACCTGACACTCACCAAAAAGAAGGTTTGTGTCTGAGCTGGTCCTAGAGCTGGAGTTCTCTCTCTGAGGGAGCCATCCAGGCTTGTTGAGGGATGTAGGCACTTAGGGCTGTACTGACAGGAGCTGAGTGACAGATCCAAGGATAGCTGTACCAAAGAGCTGTTGAGGATCTGGATGTGGGCACGCTGCTTCTCAGTGAGAACTGCCCACAGAACATGTGTCCCTGCTTTCCTTAAAGCAGAGGGACGCTCTCCAGCAAGGCCACTGGAACAGCCTCCATGGCCCTTGGGAACAGGAATCTCAGTGCTCTGCTTTGTTGAAAAAGAACATGGTCCCTGAGGGTTAAAGACAAGGCTGGATGCAGAGTGTGAACTCCGGAGTTCAGAGGAATAAAGCAGATGGAAAGAGTCCATCCACACTGTCTGGCCTGAGGCAAAGTGTTGTGCTTGCAAGGGGAGAGGAACTTTGCTCCTGATCGTGTTCATTACAGTGCTCTTGGTAGGCCCAGCACACAGAATAATGAGCATATACCATGAGAGATCAGTTCTTTTTCCAAATTGCTGACAGTAGAGATAGAGAAAATGAAAAAAAGACCCATGTGCAAGCCCTGTTTTTCTTGGGAAATAGAGTGTGTGTGTGCTGGCAGCCAAGCTCAGATGACAGCTCCCTGGTGCCCAGGCTTTTTCTCTGTTGTACCAAAAACCCTCGAGCCAGTGCAGAGTGGTTGATTGAGCCCATCCTCAACCCCTGTAGGCAGAGGGAGCCCAGCAAGGTTTTGGATGGACCAAGATGGGCTCAGTGCCACACATCCCTTTTCAAGGGACAGAAACCCACTTTCATCTGCTTGTGATATTTACCTTGGAGTGCTGGATACCTGGTCTGAGATCACTTCTGGATTATGCTCTGGGACAGGATGGGGGCTATGTCCTGCAGGAGGAAGCTAGACCTCACAGCCTTCTCAGTGACCACAGATTGTTTCCCTCCTTTTTCAGAACATGATAGAGGAGTGTGACACCGCAGCAGTGACCTCCTTCATCCAGTCCCACCTTCCAGAGGCTTATCTCAAGGAGGATATTGGTGGAGAGCTTGTGTACGTGCTTCCCCCCTTCAAGTCCACAGTGTCAGGGGCCTACCAGGCACTTCTCAGAGCCCTGGACAGCAGCTTGAATGATCTGCACCTTGGCTGCTACGGGATCTCAAACACGACTGTGGAAGAGGTATGAGCTCGGGAGCCACTGCATGTAAGGAAATGTTATGGGGATTAATCTCACAGGGCTGTGTAGCTCTGCTTCCTGGGCTAGATGGTGGCACATTTTGGATGTGGGAGTTTCAGGCAGTGGTTTGGTTTTACAGTGAGTTACACTTAGGAACACAGGAGGGTGTAGGTGTATCCATAAATCTGTACATACACTAATGCACAAAGTTTGCCACTGTCTCACCTTGCTTACGGCTCGGAAAATGAGATACTGGTGTTAGACTAAGGAGGGAGGGCAAGGATGTGTTTCCCCTGGAACTATCTCCTGGCCTCCATGCCTCTGGAGATGGGGGGGAGTCAGCAGACCATCTGAACTGTGGACTTGAGCGTGAATGCTGAAATCACTGTGCTGTACAAGTGAGTCACCTGGTGCATCTTAGCACAGGCACCTTTCTTCCCATGGGAAATCTGTGGCCAAATAAACACATTTAATTGCACCAGAAACAAAAAGTAAATTATGAGCACTGATGACCCTTGTTTCGCAGAAAGGAAGGAAGGAGATTGTTACCTTTCCACTCAGAAATGATTTCTTGCTTTTAAGGTGTTTTCCCAAGGCAGCAAGAATATGGTATACATCGTGTACCACGTGCAGCTTGGGTGCCATGGCTGCACATTCCCAGCCTGGAGGCAGGGGGACTGTCAGAGGCTGGAGGGGAAAATATCCCAGGGAAACAGCTCTCCCTGTTTCTTCCCTGCTGCCATGCAGAGAACTTCTGTGTGCTGCTCACTGCGTGGGTGTGGAGGGGAGTGGGCTAATGTGGGGCCTGAGCTGAAGTGCAGCCTTTTTGACACCTACACACTGGCCACAGAGCAGGTGGTTCTAGGACAAGGTGAGACCAGGGGGCAGCTGCAAAGGTTTGAGTTTCCACTGCTGCAGCAGGAGACAGGAGGTGACAGGGAGCTGGGCAACAATTTTACAGTGATAAAAACAGAGCAAAAAGGGAATAGAAAGAAGATTGTAATGCACAATCATGGCACCAACTACAGCTGTGAAACAGGAGAGTGGATTCTAGTTATTTTTTTGGTAAATGGAGTCCTTTGGACAAATTTTCCTTCATATTTCCTTGCTCTAGGTGTTTCTCAATCTGACAAAAGATCTGGTGAAGGACCAGCAAGAAGATGCTGCGCTGCCCCACCAGCTGCCTGGAGCCAGTGGTCAAAGTGGCAGTGACGGAATGTCTGTGAGCACAGACACCTTCACAGACAGAGACGGTACTCAATTACTTCCAGGTTTTATTCCAGATCTATCACAAATGCAAACAGTGACAGATGGACTGATTTGAGCTCCCTATCTTCCTTTGTTGAAAACCACATTTCATCCACCTAGGAATCACAAAACCAATAAATCACCGGAAATACAGCACTCATCAGTTCTTTAGATCCCCCGGTTTGGAACAGTCTGAATCACAGGATAAATTACAGAGGGGTTTTGTTTGCATCTGCCTTCCTTTAAGTTGATCCAGGTTTTAAGCTAATCAAATACAGCGTGTGGGTGACAGTGTAAATGTGTACCTCTGAAAGTAATTGCTGTAATAGATGTAGAGGATTATTTCTCCATAAGTAGCAGAATTGGAAAGAAACTTTGGGGAAACCCCTTAGTCTGTTGGAAAAGCAGCACAGCTCAGAGCTGGCTCCTCCTCGCTACTTTTTGCTGTGTCCCAGATGTTGCAGTGTGGTAAAGGAGCCAAAAGGACCAGACAGTGGGATAAATTCACACTGAGAGGAGGATCAAGCTTACACCCCTATCTCTGAGGGCTTGAGAGCTGCTAAAGGTGGCACGGCTTCAAAATGGCCAAATACAGAAACATTTTTTTTCTCCTTACGCCATTTATAGTTAGGGAGGCATCCAAAGGGCAACTCAGAGGTATTTTTGTACCCACTTCTCAAAGGTGACCTGCACTGTAAATGTTACTGTAAACAGTCACTCATATGTGTAGCGAAGTGTTTTGTGTCACCCTTAAACGGAAGATTGAAAAGGATTTGCTTCATGTTGTATTATATAGGTTAATATTTCAAGAAGAAGAATAGGTTGCACAGGATTTGGCTCTGCTTTCAGTATGCCACAAAATCTGTCCATGCACAAGGTCAAGTGGTTTGTGCTTGTTTTCTTATTTCAGGATTAATTCTGTTATAGATTTGTCTGAGGACCTGCTTTTTGCATGATGAAAAATTTCAGTTTGTAAATCTAAGAATAATATGTTTCCCCTGTAAGTTGTAACTGGGTAGGAAGGATGTAGATAACTCAGAGCATCTGGAAGCCTGTATTCCTCTTGCAAGATCTCAAACTGAAAATCAGCACATGTACACATTTGAAATGAAACAAAAAGGCTGGTGTTACGTGAGCCTAAGACTCAAGCCAGAATCTGAGTCCTGTCCCAAGCCTGACCCTGTGCATGTTCCAGCTTGGTAGTTTTGATTTTCCATCTGTAAAGGTGTGCAGGAAGAGAAATGTACTCCCAGAGTACTATAACCATCCGTTCCCTGCACCGCACAAACACTGATCCGTGACCAAATGCTTTCCTTTGCACCCAGATCAGCTCCTGATCAGATCCAAAAGCCTGCAGGGTTTGCCGCTGCTGCTGAAGAAAACTTCAGCTTTGTTCATCAAGAGATTCCACCACACCCGGCGGGACGTCAGAGGCTTCATCGCCCAGGTCATCCTGCCTGTGCTCTTCGTGATGGCTGCCATGGGACTTGGGACACTGAGGACCAAGGAGACCGAATATCCCGAGCTCCTGCTGTCCCCCTCCCTGTATGGCACGTCTGACCAGGCAGACTTCTTTGGGTGAGTGGTGGTGCTGGTCTTGGTGACTCCTAAACCCACTGGGTTACAACGAGCCGGTTTTGCCTTTGGGATTATTTCTAAGCATGGCCAGTGGAGAAGTGTTAGTGTAGTTATGTTATGCAGATAACGTAGAAATCCTGTCCTAAGGGATCTGTGGGGCAGATGGCTTGGTTCAAACCAGCAATCAAAAAGCTCCAGAAGAACAACCTCTCAGTTGGAATTAACTGTGAAATGTGTGAGGAATATTCTGGGTGTTTCCAGTGAAGTCCTCTGGCCCTTTGACAGCCATAGGGATTTTCTTAATATGTACACACTCTTGCCCCAATGAGAAATGGGGGTCCCTGCATCAGTTGTCTCCAACATTACAACTCTGGGATTAAAATTCTATCCATCCTGTGAGCTGTCTGCATCACCCTCCTCTCTGTCAGTACAGGATGTGCTTTCCTGCCTGGGCCCTGCTAGTCCAAGCCACACAGGCAGTTTGAAGAGCATGTGCTTCTCCAGTGTGATTAAGATGTCACCATTGAATTATTTCATTGTGCTTAAAAATCCTGTTACCAAAATGATTATAATTTGTATCATCCTGTTTTCGTGTTGTGAACTTCCTTCTTTCTCCAGTGGTTCTCAGCTCTAAGTCAGAAATATAAAATTTATCCCTAAAGCAAGTGTGTCTGCTCTCGGTGTCCTTTGCCAGGACTGCCATGCCTTTCTACTCCAGTCCTGCTAGATGGGGGCATGAGCCAGAGCTGCATGTCCAAGTCCTCTGTTCCTAATGTTCCCAACTTCTCCTGATGGATCACTGCTAGAGAGCCGGGGCAGAACTGAGGAGCTTCTTCAACGACCAAGGACAAATGGGTGTCACAGATGAGAGAGCTGATTGAGACAAGGCTGGAAGTAGTGCCTGTAAATTGCAGTAGTTGTACCTTCCCTGGAAATAGAATCTTGATTGTCCAAAAGTTCATCAGTACCTTGCCTGGATCTAGAGGCACCGCAGTAGCTCTGGGTGTTGGGCAGTCCTTTTAAACCAGTGTGACTGTCCTCATGTACTGCCCGTACTTCAGTGATGTTTCCACAAATATTTATTGAACAACTCAAATAAATCCTGTTTCATGCAAACGATTTTCCTCTGCTTAGTAACAGTGGAAGTTCTTTGAACCTTTTCCTGTTTTCTTTTCTCTTTTCTTAGGAACTTTAATGAAACCACAGGTGCTTTAGTTGCTTCGATGCTTGCTTTCCCTGGAACGGATAACACATGCATGAACGAAAGCAATTCGTAAGTAGTTGTGGGGTTTTTTTCCACTTAAACTCCAAATCTGCAAGAGAATTGGCATGGCATTATTAGCCATTAGACCTTAACAACCATCTTTGATCATCTTCAGAATTTTCATGCCTTGGTGCCACCTGTAGAGAAAAGGCTTTGCCTGTCTCCAGCTTGGCTTGCAGACTCCTTCAGCTCCGTAGGAGAGGCTCACTGGCCATTTGCTTGTGCTCTCACAGGTTGGGGCTGGTGGGATGTGAGTGACTGTGAGCAGGGAGCTGTGTAGTCCTGGTTGGTGTAAAGCAGACCTCAGCTCTGCTGAGAGCTTGGAGTGAAGGCTCAGGTCTGCCAGCCCAGAACTTGTAGATGTTCTTGAAGGCAGGAAACTACACTGTCCTTTAAGGAGTTCCACATGGTCCCAGGACTCTGCCACTGGTGCTCTTTGCTTGCCTCAAGTATTCACCACCACAAGTGGAATCCTTTACTGCTATGAATAGTGAGCAAGCAGCTTTGGTGGTGGCAGGATGCCAGGATGAGTCAAGCAATGCTCATCTCTGGGAAGTGCTCCTTGGTGTCCCAATAATACCAAAATATAACATGAGCCCACACAGCAAGTTCTTAGCAGAGCTTTGGTTACCTCTATCTAAAAGCTGTGCCATGAGGGCTGGTTCGTTTTGGGCTCTGCAGATAAATTCTCGAGGAACTGGTAGTGAGATCCTGGGCAGGCTTGCATGCTCGTGTGTGCCATGTATCTGCAGGCAAATATTTATCCTGGGAATTTACAGGGACAGCCTGGGCAATACGGTCCATCACAGGAACGCCCAGCTATTGCCAGGACAACAGCCCTCATTTCTGGGCTCTTTTAAGATGCTTTTGGCCTTTGTGTGCCAATTCCTTGCACTGTTTACTGTGGGAAAAGTGGTGCTGGATTCTTTCTGAGCAACTGAGCGAATCCAGGCACAGAGAGCAGCGAGGGCTCTCTGCCGAGAGGCACAGGAGGGGGGTTATTCCCTGAAGTGCCCAGAGCTGACAGGAAGGTCTGCTTTTCTGCTGAAGCTCCTCAACTGGCAGCCTTGCTGTCATTAAACATGACAGCAATTAGCTTCGTTTGCACACCTGAGCACGGAGAGCCTCAGAGGAAAATGTGTTCCTTTTCAGGCAGTGTTTGACAGAGGACATGCTTGGCCAGTGGATTACGAGTGGAAACCAGGGAACTAAGTATTCTGCCTGCAACTGCACAGATGGCATCCAGGTAATTTGGATAAACCCAAAACTGAGGGGGCTTGTGGGGCCTTGTATGTTGGGAGTGGTTTTATGGGCAGGCGTGACGCTAAGGGTGGCTCGGCATTCAGAATCCTCCTGTCTCTCTTTGGCCTTTTTGATTTTGCACACTGGATAACCACTGTCTGCACCAGCTTGGGGCCAGGAAAGGAAACAGCATCCTCATGAGATTCACACTCTAATGTACCTGCCTCACTCCCCATGGTGGGAAAAGGTTTAATGGTGTTTTTGAATGTCGTTTGATTGTCCCATTGAGCAGAGGTGAGAGTGTATTCAAGAGGAAAATTTCATCTTATGCAAGCACTGTCATTATATAAAAGCACAGCTATTACTGCTGCTTGCTCTTCAGAATTTAACTTTATGCAAAGTCTTGATCTGCTCCTTGTTATAAAAAATTATGATTAATAATATTAATTATTTGCGTTACGGTGGTACATACAGAGCCAGATAAGGGCACTGCTAGGCTTAGTGGGGAAGAGGCAGATTCTGCCCCAAGGGTGTTACAGTTTTGTAGTTCAGTTTGGGGTTGAGTTCTTCTCCCCCCAGTGCTCTTAACCTGTCTTCAGTTTTTTTCCAGTAGGAAATCAGACTTGTGGCACAGTGTGAAGCCATTTGTAAGATAAAGGATGTACTTAGTTGAACATTCCTAGTCATTCTTTAAAATGCAGCTATTTTGTGCAGTTTTCTGGACATACACTTAATTTCACTTCATTAAAAGTATTGGCATAATTTCTCCAGTAAGTCAGGATAATGTTCAAAGCTGATTCTCACCTCCAGTGGGCACAGGCAGGTGTTCCTCAGCATGGAGGAAGCTGTTCTGTGTATTCTGATGAACATCTGCACAGTGGGGGAGCGCAGGGCTTTTGTTATGGATGAGCTGAAGGAAGCAGCCAGCGTGCTGTCTGGTAGGACACTTCAACCTCATGGAACAGTCCATGTGACTTTGACCCCCAGCATGGTAAAATTATATATTCAGAACTAATTCAAGGTTTCTCTGAAGCCCAGGAAAACATTCCCAGTGACGGACATTAAAGCAGAAATGTACAGTGTAGCTGCTGTGAAATGGAAGATGAGAGTTTGAGGCCACCACAGAGTTTTCTGCTCTGTGAGTTGTTTTGCCCTCTGCAGTTGTCTGCGCAGTCACTCTGCTAAGTAGGATCAGCCTTAATTCAGCCAGAATCTTCCTGCATGGCATGAAGTACATTTCAAGGTCTCACTGATGTCAGTAGAACTGAAGTATAGATTTAAGCCGAGGTTGTTTTTAAGCACCTCCCCTAAATATGCTGGGGACAGTAAGCAGGGATGTGTGCTGTGTGTCTGCACATCCTGCTTTCTGAAGGCTCAGCTTCTGTAGGAATCAGTCTCAGGACCAGAATGTTGCCATTGCCTGCTCTCAGTCCTGTCCTGATATGGTAATTTTTACTTAAAACACAAACACTGACATTTTTCATTTGTCTCTGCTCAGACATGTCCGCAGACAAACTACACTCCCCCTCACAGGAGGACCTTCTCCACACGGACACTTTACAACCTTACAGGGCACAACGTGGAGAGCTATATCCTGGCAACCACCAAAGACTTCCTGCAGAAGCGGTACGGCACAAAGCTCTGTTCCCTCTCTCACCTGCACTGGGAGCAGCCTCTTACACCTGGCATATCCCTGTGCTTGGGGAGGTGACACTGCAGGGGGGGGTTAGAAGGGCCTCTCTGCGAATCTGGTGAAGGGAGGAAAAGTGTCCTGCAATCAAGGAATTCAAGCCTTGTGCAAGTGCTCTGCTTGATCATAGCAGAGATAGCCCAGGGATAAGGTGTCAGTTACTACATACATTGGGGCTGGATCTGCAGACAAGCCTTTGTCTGACTGAGAAATCTTTAGAAAGAGGAAAATCTGACTCAGGCTGTCATGAAGCAAACCCTGGGGAGAGACTTTTCTCCAAGTTTGAGTCTCTGAAGAGTCTCGGCGTGTGCTTCACTTGATCAGGCTCAGCCACTCCAGTGAAAGCAGAGGCTGAATGTTGCCTTGTGCCACGGGGCTGCTGGAGCTGTTATTGTGCCTCAGCCCTGCCACACAGCTGCACAGCAGGGCTTGGGGCAAAAGTGGCCTGTCACTAAGGTTGCCAAGGAGCGTGTTCATCT
This sequence comes from Empidonax traillii, assembly GCF_003031625.1. Taxonomy (NCBI): domain Eukaryota; kingdom Metazoa; phylum Chordata; class Aves; order Passeriformes; family Tyrannidae; genus Empidonax; species Empidonax traillii. Next base: position 603,309 of record NW_020955477.1, read on the forward strand.
GCCATTGATACACTGAGCTGTGCATCTTCTGGGTGAGAAGCGGTCACCTTACTCCAGTGTGGCAGGCACGCAGGTTAGGAATCCACGTGGCTCCAGAGCCTTTCTCAAATGGAGGCTTTCAGCACAGTTCTGTGATTGTGTTGCCAAGTTTGTTTCTCTTTTTTTCCCCCTCAAAGAAGGGCTCCTGCAGCAGTGGTGGCTTGGCCCCACAGTGGGATAAGTTCTTTCAAGTCAAGCTGGAATTCCCTGGGGTGGTAGTGGCGTGTTGACATGCACCAGGTGAGGGTATCAGAGTGTTTGGGTGAGGGTAGCAATGCATTTCCCTCTGGTTTTCACCCAGGTATGGTGGCTGGAGCTTTGGGATGCCTTTGACATCAGATCTGCAGTTTGACATCAGGCCGGTGCCCCCCAACAGAACACTGACCAAGGTAACTAATCTCCATCTCTCATCCTGGCATAGGCAGCGTGGCACCGAGGGGAAGTGATGTCGAGTTCATGGATATTGCAGAAAAGAAAGAGAAACCCCCTGAAATCTGCAGCTTGGCATGACAGAGATGACTTGCAGTTCATTTCCTTTTCTTTCCCCATTCTTCTTTATTGGCCTGACTTCTCTTGCTAGCAGGAGGCAATTTTTCTGCTGTCATAATTTTATTACACAGAGGTGAAAAGATCAATTAGTGGCACCTTTATCTCATGAGGGGATGTACGTACTGCAGCGAGGGCTGGCTGGTGCATTCTGATATGCCCATTTCTCTGGTTCTGCTCAATGAAAATGTTGTAAAGCACCACGGCTGAAATCTGAGGTAGCAGGGAAATGCAAGAGAGCTGACAATCCTGTGCCCTCACTGCAAAACCCAGCTGCCAGGAGAGTGTCCCTGCAGGAGCAGGGCTGTTTGCAGAGAGGGCTCCAACAAAAACGTTTATCACAGGTAACAAAAGTTGTCTTGGGGAGGGAAGGGCTATTGCTGAATGAGAAGGTGACAACTATTTTTCAGGGCTATTTTTTTGCCCTGAAGCAACTTTTTCCCCTGGTTTTCGAGGGGTGTTAGACATTGGGCTGCTCAGCTGCCTTGGGGAAATCCCCACTGCTGGTGCTCATCAAATCTCAGCAGCATGTTACAGAGAGGGAACCAAGGTTCTGTACATTGGTCACATCTGCAGCTGGTGCTGCTTCTCTGCCAGAAGGCACGTGAAGCTGATGAACCTCCTTGTGCTGAAAGAAAAGTCTGCTTTTATTTTATTCCTTGACATGGTTTAGTCATTGCTCTTTAACCTGTGGAGCTTAGATAGCAACCATGGAGTGATTCACTTGTGCAAGCAGAACAAACCAAATGTTATCAGGAACATCTCTCCCAAATTGTTTCAATTTCTCGACTGTGTGCAGGTGTGGTACAATCCTGAAGGTTATCACAGCCTCCCAGCCTATCTCAACAGCTTGAACAACTTCATTCTTCGAGCTAACTTGCCGAAAAATGAGACTTCCAAATATGGTAAGTGTTCCTTTACACAAGCAGATAAATTCTCCCCTTTGAGGGGGATATCCTGGTTCTGTTGAAATCGATGACAACACTTACCTTGACTTCAATGAGGCCATTTCTTTATTCACAATTCTGCAATTCCTTTAAAAACAGAATTGAAAAGCATGAGTAGATCACAGGGTTCATTTGTCTTAGTCAGAGACTCGGGGGAGCTGGACAGGGAGGACCCCAGCTCCTACATAAAACACTTCATCCAAGAAATGCCAGTGGTGGCTCTTTGATTTATTGCTTCTCCTCATGGCACTGGAATAGCTGTCTTTGATAGGTGCCCATTAGTTATGCATAGAAAAGCTACTTCAGGTCATCTCCGGGGGTGGTTTAGATTAGGAAATTTTAATATGTCACTCTTGTACTGAGAGCAGCTCAGGGGGTGTGGGTATGTGTGTGTTTGTGTTTGAAGGAGAGTGGGGAGAGTGAGATTAAGTGAGAAATATAATTTTCGGCTGTATTTTTCCTCTGACACATGACATACACAGATCTAAGGGGTGTTAGTAGCCCATTTGGGGTTATCTCTTCTCAGAGCTTGGTAATGCACTGCAGCAACCCAAATTCCTGCTGATAATGCAGGGCACCCTGTCTTTCCCTTTCCAGCACGGGCAGAAGCCTGTCTGTGCGTGCATGCCTGCCTCCAGACATGAAATGGCTGCAGGGACAAGAGAAAGACTCTTGTTGATGCCAATCTCAGAGATCTTAAGCAGGGATCTTTGGACTCTGCTGAGAGCAGCAGTTGTGTGCAGAAATGCCCTCCTGACTGGCTTTCTTGGACAAATGGTGCCCTTCCAGCCTTGTCGTGGTCAAGCCCAGCCCCCCTCACCTCAGCGTCCTGCTGTCCCAGGGGACACAGGGATAGGTGACAGTGTCTCCTGGCTCACAGGACTGTTCCTCACTGACGTGTGTGGATTGAACTAGAATGGAACAGGCATCGGGTTTGAAGCTTTGAGTGTCACACCATGAACTAAAGAAACAGCAGATGCTGATGCAAGTCAAACCAGCATGTCCTGCTTCCCACCTCACACACCAATGCACCGAGGGTCCCTTAACAGGTGAAACCAGTGCCTGGTCCCTGTCACCATCCTAAAGCACCCCTCTGAGGTTTGCAGGGAGCCTCCCAGGTCAGATATCCCAGAGCTGCAGCCCCTGCCTGGCTGCGAAGAGAAGAGACCCGAGCCAGGCACATCCAGGGACATGATTATCCCAGAGCAGCTGAATTATTGAGCAGAGAAGCTTCCTGCTCTGTCTCAGTATTCCCAGCACAGGCTGTGGCAAGAGCAAAGGCAGGAAGCTTGTGTGAACAGCCAGAAAGTTTGCACAGGGAAAGTTTGATACCAGCAAAATACCAATTTTCAGTGGGAAAGAATAGCAGCAGTTTTTATTCCATCTGTCCTGCTGCTTATGTATTTTTGGAAAGAAATGCTTAGTAGTAAATGACCAGACAGATAATTCTCCGCCTCCCACTAATCATGCAGGCCATAGAATGGGAGAAATAAAATGAATGGATGAGGATGGCTCCCTCGAGGTAGAGTAAATCCAGTTTGAAATACAATTGAACAGACGTTCTGCGGGGTACGGTCCTGGCAGCTCAATCTATTTGTTGTTGTGACAAATAAATGATGGTTTAAGAACCATTGAAATGGCCAGATAAAAGTGTGTTGTCACTTCAGCAGCTGGAAAGAGGTGCCAGTCTTGCTTTGGAGGTTTGACTTAGATTGTGTATATTTTTAAAAAAAGATGCATGAAAAGCTTTTTACCCTGTCACTAAGCAAGTCATAATAGCTTTTGACTTATGTATATTGTGCTTTCTCTTCTCTCAATCCCAACCAACAAAAAAGAGAAAGCATTGAAATGGAAATTTTGACTTCTAGCCTAAGCTTCAGTAAAGGAAAATGGCTTTATAGTGAAGTATTAACAGATTAGACAGACAGTATCTTTATTTCTCTCTCTCCCTTTTAGAGAAGGGAAACATTTCCTGCCTGTTTGTGGGTCTTTATCAGCAGTCCAAGATTTTAATTCCATTTCTCTCCCTGATGACAAGACGTGAGGTTTGGGTTTTGGGGATTTTTTTTCTCCTCCAAAATTATTTTCCTATGAAATCCTCCTTTCAAATTCATTTTCTCAGGATGACATTTGGTCAGCTAAACTCACAGGGTCTTCCTTCCTGGTCCCCATGTCAGAGTGCTCATTCACAGAGAAAATAACCCAGAATAGCTCTTCATCATGTAATTCCTAGCCTGGCACCTGGCTGTAAGGAGCTTAAACTCCAGAAGTGGCATGTTCTAGAAAATCTGTCTAGCAGCTCTCCCTGAGAACCAGGGCATTTACTCAGGTGCCTAAATATGAATTGAGAACCTTATTTTTAGGCACACAAACGTCTGAACCCTCTCTCAGGTGCAGGAGGCTTAGAGACTGGGCTGTCTGTCTCTTGGTGGGACTGAGGCAGACGCCTGCACTGGAGGATGGAAGTGGCCCTTTTGGTTCTGTAGGCACAGGTTGCCTCCAAACACAGCAAAAAGAACAATGTTAGTATATTTTGGGCTCAGTGTTCTCCTGGGTAAAGAACTACTTACACCAAATCAGAAGATACCTGCACACCAGCAGAGAATTTCTCTCTTGCAGTTTGTGCCTGATACAAACCCATTTTAAAGGATTATTTTATTTTTTTTTTAAATCACAGGGACTTACCAATGCAGTAACTAGATTTTACTAGCTCCTTTGAACAAAGTGCTCTTTTACTTGCTTTTCTTAAGACAGAATAGTTCAGAATTAACTCACTGCCACACTGGGGACAAAAGTGTCTGTTCCTCACTTGGGTTTATGCTCACATCTCCACAGTTCCCATATTGAGGAAGACAGATGTCACAGGAAGGTAATAGTTGTGAAGAAAGGCAGTAGGGAAAGATTTGTTTCTGATGATAAAAGAACAAATGGAATGAGGGGAGATCATCAAACAGAAGCTTTAAAACAAAACGTATTCATCAGTTTTGCAGGTGTCAGTGTTGAGGAATCTGACCTGAAGCACAGGGACCCACGAGCATGTGCCTCATTTTAGGTGTGGGAGTGCTGAAGGGAATGATGCTGTTACCCAGACAGATGCACAAACAAGGCCTAGGGTTTGAATTTCAGGTCTGCTGTGCAGCAAAGGGAAGTCATAGGAAAAATGAAGGTGCTCAAGATTCTGCCCGAGATCACATTGAGATGACAGAGCAGAAACCCACTTTTGATCTGCTTTTCTTCTCTACTCACAGTTTTCTGTATTACTGTCAATATTACTGTCAATATCAGGAGCTGATGAAGGAAGATTTAAGCTGGACACATTTTCAATTTCTTTTCTTATTGTGTGGTTTTTTTTTTTTTTTGGTAGGTATTTTCTTATCAGCTCACCCATATCCTGGAGGACAGAGTCAAGAACAAGTAATGTAAGAGAATTCATTTGGCTGATGCCTGAATTATTTAGCTTCAAAAGGAGCAAACCAGCTTCCTGGAAACCATAAACCAACCTAAATTACTGAATATCTTTCTCTAAATGATGAAACTGTTCTCTCTTGTTCCCTCTATGCATGAATAGCTTCCTGCTTGCCACCAGAGCTGATTCCCATGAGGGTTTCTTTGCAGGAACCCATACAGAACTGAAGGCCACAGTTACAGCAACCCAGATTTGTGTGCTTTGGCATGTGACCTGTGTTATTGGCATAATAATAATAATAGTAATAATAATAATAATAATGCCATCACTTTCCTTTTGGCCCTTGCACTTCATTATGAGTACAGCATTATGAGTCAGTGCTGTGAGTGCCTTTTCCTAGGCCTCATTAACATCAGTAAAGGGAGGAAAGAAAGGAAAGAAAGGAAGGAATTCTTCCCTGTGAGGGTGGGGAGGCCCTGGCACAGGTTGCCCAGAGAAGCTGTGGCTGTCCCATCTGGCAGTGTTCAAGGGCAGGTTGGACAGGGCTTAGAGCAACCTGGACTAGGGGAAGGTGTCCCTGCCCACAGCAGGGGGTGGAATGAGGTGGGCTCTGAGATCCCTTCCAACTCAACCCATTCCATGACTGTAAAGGATGCTGGCCCAGAGTCAGGATCTTGTCGCTTCTGAGCCCTGAACAACCCTCTCCAGAGGGGGAAATCTGCAGCTCTGACTCACCACATACATCCTTCTCCACTTTCTCCCCAGGCTCAACAGCTTACTCGACATCATAGTGTCCATGTCTGTTCTGGTTGGCTACTCTATCACGACAGCCAGCTTTGTGCTCTACATGGTCAAAGAGCACCAAACCAAAGCCAAACAACTGCAGCATATTTCAGGCATTGGGATGACCACCTACTGGGTGACCAACTTCGTTTATGATCTGGTAAATAATTCACATTCCTAAATGCACCAAGAGTAGCACTACACACCGGGGGGAAGGGAAAGGGGGGGGATGAAGTTCTTTATTTAAGGTTGGTTGCCTAGACTTCTTATTATTACTACCCAGAGTGTTATGTAGTGACTGTTCTCCAGGGTTTTGAAGACTGTTAAGTGCGAACCACAACACTGGGTTCCGCCAAGCAAAGGCATTCCTTCTCTCTGGAGGGTGTGCAAAGCACTGCACATTTGTCTGGGAGCAGCATGGGACAGGCTGGAGCTTGGTTCCCATTTGACATGGAAGCAGCCAGCTGCTCTTCTGCCAGTTGCAGGGCTGAATCTGCTGTCACACAGGCCCCACACATCTGGGGTGAGGCCTTGGGGCTCAAGGCTACACATCCTGCAGCTGACACAGCTCTCCTGGGCAAAAATCCACTGCTGGGTTGAATGATCTCTTTAAGACTGTGTATTATAAAAGTGTTTAATCCAAATGCAGGTATCTGCCTTCCAGGACCTGGGCAAGTTCCTTCTCAGGGTGCTGTGTAGATTTACCAGTTTGTTCCTTGTTGAGCTCCCAGCACTGTGCTGCATTCCAGGCTGTAGGAATGCCCTTGTTCTCACTGAAGGTCGGTTTCCTGCTGGTACAGAGGGTTAATAGCCCTGCTGGAAAGCATCGCTGTGCTACCAGGGTGAATGTGCGCAGTGTCTGGAGACTGAATGTCTTATGAGTTGCCCCCTGTGCGTGGGGTCAGACCCTCCCTCAGAGAAGAGCCAGCACAGACAAGCTCAGCTCGTGAGCCTTGGCATTGCCAGCTATGCTGTAATGGGGACCAGCTTCATATATCCAGCAAATTTCTACTGAGGCAGTTCTGCTAGTGCCTAAAATCCCGGTGATATCATCACTTCCTGAAAACAGGGAATCTTCAAGGACATTTGGATGTCCAGCCCCCTTTGGTGCAGGGAGGGCTAAGGGCTGAAATCCCGTGGGGAATGGGAGCCTTGACTCTTTCAGCAGAGCACAGCCAAAGCTTCTGGGTGTTCTGATAACACACCAACAAGGCAGCGACCAAAGCATCACGACTGCCTGCCTGGAGGGGCTGGTGTGGTTCAGCAGCAGCACAGGGAGGGACTGAAAAAGGGTCTGAAGGCAGCGTGGCTGCAGCCTGGCTTGGCAGCACAGCAAGCAGGATGGAGCAGGCCTGTGCCTGCCTCCCTGATCCAGGCGCTCGCTCCAGCACCGCATATTTGTAAATCAGCCTGTGGAAAAATCCCTGGAGTCCCTGCACAATCAGTATTCAGCGGGCTGAAACTAATCCAGCGCTCGCGGCAACTTGATATTTCTCAGTGAATCCCTGCCAGTAAATTCTGCTAAATCCCAAAGCTGGGGAAGAGAGCAACCTCTCAAGGCAGACGTTTGGTAGGTCTCTGGCTTGGCTTAGCATTATAAAGACTAGATTTACAGGGCACAATGAAGTGGTCTGACTGCCAGGCTAACAGAAAACCCAAAGGGCTATTTTTTTATTCACAACCTTTTTCTAAGGTACTTTCTGCCTGCAGCCCTCAATGCTGAGGCTTTGCCTATTCAAAGTGGCTTTGTGGGAATTCATTTGCAAGTCTGGGGAGGACTGAGACCCACCTGTGTTCAGTTTCCCTTAGGAAGCCCAAGCTACACTTTTGGGACCAAATTCAGTCCTGGCTTTGTTGCTTCTGCATTGTTCTAGGAAAGTATTTAAGAACTGTTGTCCCAGTAACATCTTTTTCATATCATTTTGCAGGTACTTTTTATGGTCCCTGTTGGACTCTCAATTGGAGTTATTTCAGCCTTCCAGATCCCAGCTTTCTGCAACAACAGTAACTTACTGGCAGTATTTCTTCTGCTATTACTGTTTGGGTAAGTGTGGAGGTTAGTTATTTAAGTATCCCTGCACAGAGTGAGGAACTGGATACTGCAGGCTGCTGCAGTTTGAAATCCAGGGGGGGAATAGATGGGCTTTTTAACACACACTTTACAAACAGTGACAAGTTACTCCCTGCAGGAGCAGGGAGGTGAACCACCACTGCTGCCTGCTTTATTCAGAGTAAAGCCTACATGAGGAGATGGGAATATTCCCAGTGACAGCCCAAGCTGTAAGCAGATGCTTACTGAACTGTTGCAAAGTTCAAGATACAGAGGCATTTCAATATCAGAGAGCAAAATAAACAGCAGCACAATTCAGGAAGACTTAGTCAAACTGCCTTTGAATCCTCCAGGCCTAGTCTGTTTGTTTTCAGGTGGGGTTCCATGTTCAAACTATGTATCAATGTAAACCTCTTCTCCAGATTCTGACAGACACAAAGTCCGTTTGCCTTCTTTAAACTCTGTAATTTGGAAACCTAGTGGTGTGCCAAAACAGAGCTGTTATGTTCTGTTCCATCCCTGGAAGAGTTCAAGGCCAAGTTGTACTGGGCTTGGAGCAACCTGCTCTAGTGGAAGGTGTTCCTGCCCCTGAGAGGGAGGTGGGACTGGGTAGTCTTTAAGGTCCCTTCCAACCCAAACCATTCTATGATTGTCTGATGTTTTCAGTTGTTTGCTTTCAAAGTAGCTTTGTGAGTTACTGTGGTCTCATCTGCACTGTCGCTAATCTCTAGGTATGCCTCGTTTTCATGGATGTACCTGCTGGCCGGGTTCTTCAAGGAAACAGGGATGGCCTTCATCGTGTATGTCTGTGTCAACTTGTTCTTTGGCATCAATACCATCATCACTCACTCGGTTGTATTTCTGCTCTCCCAGGAAAAGGCCACGGACCAGGTAGGAGCCCTGACCCCTGGTGAAACACCAGGAGGCTTCTTGTGGGTGTGGTGGCTTTGATCGGGTCCTAATCACGGGACTCGATGGGGTTCCCTACGGACAGGACACAAGTCACATACTGATCCTGCTTGTCTGTAAATCTGCACCCCCAGCAGGGAAAAAAATGATGGTGACAGAGGGGAGAACATAAAAGGAGAGGCAGAAAACTGTAGACCCTTTTTCTAGTCATCCTGGTGATGGAAGACGAAGAGCAGGAGCTGCGTGGAGATGTTTGATGAAATGTTGATGATGGACACTTCAAAGCATTGCTGAGTCCCTGCAGCACAAACTGTGGGGAGTGACAACTAAATGTCACTGCCCTGAGCCTGATGTGCTGCATTAAGCCCAGCACCAGCTCTCTGTCATCTAGATCTGTAATGCAGTCATCTTCTCCCTGCAAGAATGAAAGATGGCTTAGAGATGGTGATGACTCCCTAAAGTAAAGGCTTCTGTTAAAGATTATCTCTCTGAGATATCCCTGGGATAACATGTACACCTTACACTTAGGTTCCTTTTTTTATGGAGGGCAATTACTTTGTACAACAATAGCTGGGTTGGATTTTTCTCTCTAGCTGGACAGAGCTTATTCAGCAACCCCCTGGACTTTAGGGACATGCAATTATGATCATCTTTCATCCCTCTGTACCCCAACGGCAGGGAGTGAGTCTCTTTCCATGCTAATTTACTGCCTCTCCACTTTGCTGTGTGCACTAATCCTTTCTTCTGCTAGCGATGTACCAAACCTTTACTGTGAGACTGCACTGGCCTGCTTTGCCATGAATTAGCTGGAAAAGCAGTTCTACATCTAGTAAAGCCAAATCTTGTGTTTTATGGAGATGTTTGTCCAAGGAAAGCAGATAGGACAGTGGTCCAAGGGAGCAGATGGTGCTGCAGGGGAGCTGTGCTGCACCGTTTTGGGGGGCACAGTGTAGCTCAGGGGCAGGATTCAGCTCTGGCCCGTGGGCAGGTTCTAGGTGGCTGGAGCAGCAGTGAAGGACCACACTGGGAAGTGGCTGCTGTTTACTATGGGTGATCACAACCTCAGAGCTGCCTGTTGACTTTTATGACCTTGTGCCTGTGAAACGAGCTGTCTCCAGAGCTCTTTGCTCTCAATTTATCTCTGCTCTGAGACACAAGCAAATCCCAGTGTAATTGTTACACTTCAGTCCCACAGTAAAACCTATGAATTTATTCCATGAATAAAAGCAGTGACTGACTGTGCTGCTCTTTGTTTTTTTCCAGGGCTTGCGTGATCTTGCTGAAAATTTAAGGCACGCGTTCCTTCTGTTCCCACAATTTTGCTTTGGCTATGGCTTGATTGAACTGTCGCAGGATCAGGCACTGCTGGGCTTCCTAAAAGCCTATGGAGTGGACTACCCTGACAAAACCTTTGAGCTGGACAAGACCACGTCCAAGCTGTTTGCCATGTTCATCCAGGGCACCGTGTTTTTTGCCATTCGTCTTGCAGTTCACGACAGGATGATTCAGAGAGTCTGGAACAACGTACTGGAGTAAGTAACATGTGGAGCCCCACTTTGAAAACAGAGCAAGGCAGAGCTCAGTGGTTTCATTCTGGGCTCTCACACCATCACTGTCAATTATGAAGCCCATAAATTTCCAAGACACTTTGCAAACATGGAGTGAGTTTCCTCTGGCAGCAGGCCCAATAAGTGGAGTACCAACGGAGGTGCAGGTTACCAGAGTCCCTTGGCATTCTGTGCTGGCTGGGACTGCAGGGCTCTGGGTTTGCTGGGTGGATGTTCAGTGGTTTGGTGAGTGCTTGGTAAGAGCAGCCAGTCAGCCAGACAACCTCTCTTTGAATCTCCCCCTCTCCTCAAAGAGGAGTGAAAAAGTTCCTGTCACCTTCATTAGCGGTGTGTCCACAAGCCAGGACCTTCTCCAGCTCAAAATATTTGCTGAAAAAGAAGAAAAAAAAAGAGGCAGAAAGAACACTGGGCTTTTTAATTCCCTAAATGGAGCAATATCAGGAGAGAACAGAATCTGTCTGAGTATTCTGTGCACGCCCTGGACCTCACAGGAGGGCTCCTTAGGATCTCTCCCAATCACAGAGGCCTCTGCTCTCTGCTTGCTGAGGGAAAGCTCCCCCTGCCCTCCCCGTAGGTTCCTGTTCGACAGAGTGCACGGCAAAGGATCACTCCTGCCCCCTGTGGAGGAGGACGGGGACGTCCAGGCAGAGAGGAGCCGGGTGGAGGCTGGCAAGGCTGATTTCGACGTGGTGCAGCTGCAGAACCTCACGAAGATCTACCACCTTCCTCACAAACGCATCGTGGCCGTGAAAAACATCAGCCTTGGGATTCCCGCTGGAGAGGTGAGCAAGGGGAGAAGGCTGTGGGCACCTTCCAGTGTCACTGTTGTCTTCTCTCCCAGTCCTTGCTGCTGTCCCAGCACAGCTGCAATGGTTTGTCCTGCTCTGAGCTCTTCCTCCCTTTGCCGCATTCTTGGGGTTACAGTAGTGATGAAAGGCTCCTTGTGCATTTGGGGCACCAAGTGACAGTTTGAAAACCCTAGAAAGAGAGGAATTGGATGGGAATTGACGGAGCAAAATGTCTGCATGCTGTGTTTGCACAGCACATCTTGTGGGGTCACTGGGGGTCACCAGGTGGTAAATGAAGATAGCAGAATGTGTCCAGCTGAAATCATTCACCTGAACTGCGTGGGAGATCGTGAGTCAGACCATCGTGTTTTCCCATCGGGGAAGACAAATCACTTCAGCTGAACACACATTTTCATGAATCAGAACTTGAAACTAAAGGAAAAATGATTCTTTGGTGGAATAAGGTACTTGGCAAATTTTAAAACAACATCCAGACAAAGTAAGGCACTTGACAAACTTTAACTTAGCAAACTGTGTAACTCATGCGAGGTCCACCGTTTTGGGGCAGCCGGTGCGATGCCATCGCCATTTCGTTGCGGGCCAAAGACTCACTGAGGCTGAAGGGGCAGGTGCTGGAGCAGTGCCTGTCCCACCTGTGCACAGCTCACCCTCTTCCCCTCTCACTTCCCACCTCGTTGTTTGGAGCCAGTCAACCATTCCTCTGCTCTTCTACAAGTTCTCTGACTTCTGGCAAAATTCACCCTGCTGCTGGTGGGATTTAGGGCGCCACTCCCCACCTGTCAGCAGAAGCCCTGGCCCTGCACTACAGACCGTGCACAGACACTGTCCCTGCATGGACCTCAAGGTGGGGGAAGAGCCCTGGGTCAATGCTGTGCATCTGCAGCAGGCCCAGCACATCAGATGGTTTGTACTGATGGTATCAAAATAATAGTAATTATCAGCACAGTGGTGATGGCTTATGCAACACATAACTGCATTTACCCAACCTTAGTAATAAAACATGGATTTTACCATGAGGTACTGGAACTGCACTACAGGGAGCCAGTTCTTAATCTTATTAATGCAGTGCATTACTGAGATTATTCAACAAAAATCTTGCGTCACATTAAGGTTTTACCAGTGACAGCCCAAACCTCACTCGCCTCGTTCCCATGAGTAGCTCTGTTCCTGTCAAAGGGGAGGCTTTGCACAAATGAGTTAATCAGGATTTGTCCTGTCAGATGGGCTCCTGCAGAAATGCACCTTGCAGGAAAAGGAATGACTCTATTAGAGACACATCCCTGCTTCTTCACCATATTAAACAAACGGTCCTAATACAGAGCCTCGGAATATTGCACCATAAACAACCTCCATTATGGCGTTGGTATGCGCAGGGTTCTTCTGCCTCTCCTGCAATCCATCTTGCTCAGGGGGCCGGAGAAAGAGGAGACAAGGTGCACTGAGCGCTCCTCTCAGAGCAGGATTTCTGCATTGGAAATACAGCACACTTATATTTCCGCTTCTCTTTCCCACAACCCAGTGCTTTGGCTTGCTTGGTGTGAATGGAGCTGGGAAGACGACGATCTTCAAGATGCTGACGGGTGATATCGGTGCATCCAGCGGAAGGTTGCGGGTCCAGGATCATTCTGGGTATGGAAGATGTGATTTTTTGGGAAGGCACACGAGCAAATCCACCTGAGCGGTTTTTAAGGCTGGGTGGCAAAGGAAAGGAAATATGAAAGTCTGAAACAAACCAAAACATTCGAAACAGAGCAAAAATAAATAAGGCTGGGAGTTCATCCTTTGAAGGTGATATGGTTGCTTCCTAGGGGGTTGCGCTTTGCTGCCAAGCCTCTGCTCTTCTCAGAGGTGTTTCTTCCACTTCATTCCATTGTAAACAGGACCAGGCTCAGATCCTCAGCAGAGTGTGATCCCACTTCTGATCTAGACCTGGAGACCAGTAGGACTCACCTCAGAGTGCGCTTCAGCAGGCATAGGTGTGCTGGCAGCTGTGCCACCTGAGCTGCTGCAGTAACTGGAGAGCTGTGTACTAGAACTGAGGGCCTGAAAGCTGGAGGTCTGCTTTCATAGCATTTTCCTTCAAGGGCTGGGAAAGGGGGTAGGAAGCTGGAGAAAGGGATTTTCTTGCTCCTGTTTGATTCCAGAGTGCATTGGCAGTTCAGTGCATGCAGTGACTTGCCAACTTCCTTACACAGGTCCTTGAATGACATCAGCGAGGCACACTGGTCACTCTTTGGCTACTGTCCCCAAGAAGACGCCTTGGATGACTTGCTGACGGTGGAGGAGCACATGTATTACTATGCCAGGCTGCACGGCATCCCAGAGAGGGATATCAAGGGGGTGAGTAACACTGGGGCTTGATTTGCAGCATTTGTCATTACTGAGAACCTTTACATCAGTCTCTCAGTAGATGTGTGTGTGGTAACTCATGCCCGGACACGTTATGGACGCAGTACTCTTGCTCCGTAGGTTGTACTCCAGCTTCTCCACCGGCTGAATCTGATGGCCTACAAGGACAGAGTCAGCTCCATGTGCAGCTATGGCACCAACAGAAAGCTGTCCACTGCTCTGGCTCTCATTGGGAACCCATCGATCCTGCTGCTGGTGAGGAACAGGGGCCTTGCTGGGAGCGGGAGGAGCAGGTCCTTGGGCTGGCAGGGGCGCTGTGACAGTGTAGCAAAGCCTCCTCAGGCACACTTACAGGGCACTCCCAACATGCCCTGCTTAGCCTGACAACAGGGGCATCAAAGGAAACTTTAGGTGCCAGCAAACACTCAGATGTTCCTTGAGGGCATAAGCGTGTGGTGACTCTGCCAGTTTCTCTGATAGCATCTTTCAGAGGTAAAAAGAGGTCTTATGTTTGCCAATTAAGCTCTCCTCGTTCCCAACTTATCTTGTTGGGTTTTTTCTATGGACTAACCTGCAGTCTTGAAACAAAAGTGGCATCCAAACCTGTAGGAGAGCAAAGGAACAACTTCCCTCAGGGTTAGAGCATAAACCTTTTTTTCTAGGTTTGGCTTCCCCTTTTGTCTTTGAGCTTTCCAGTTCTTCCATGAGCTATGCCGTTGCTAAAACATGCTTTTTTGTGCAGTTGTCCCCCTTGCTGTGTATTGAATGTGTGCAGAGCTCTGTAAGCAGGATTCCCAACACTAAGTCTGATACCTGGTGGACATAAATCTCCCTTGCCCCGACTTGTATCAAGCCCAGCACCGCTGCCTTTGCTTCTGACCACACACTGGTGCTCTTGCTGCTTTTGGGAGATAAAAAATTTGAATGAAAATAGGCAGTGGGGAAATTCCCTCTGTGCTGCCTGCTGCCTGAACCCAAGCTGGTTTATTTCTGCCTCTTGTAAGCTGTTGTCCTCAACAATAGCAGCTTGTCAATCAGGAACTGGCTGACAATTTCATCAGCAGTGCATAAGAGAGGAGATGGTATATCCTCTGTCATCCCTCACTTCCTGTCTCTCTAAGTGGAGAAATGTGACACCAGCATAGGATAAAGAGGCAAGTACCTGTTGTCAGCTGCTTGTCTGGGGTGGTGCCTTTGGGCTTTGGGTGTTTCAAACACTGTGGTGTAAAAAGCACAGGGGGTTGCTCTAAGGTGGAGCTGTCACAGCCCATCGGTTCCTTGCATCTCCAATCACCAGGAGAGCTGTGCAGCTCCACAGGGCAGTGAGGAGGGGAGGCTCAGTCAAGCTGAGCTGCTCCTGCTTGAAGGAGGTGTGGGATATCTCAGTCAAATCCATAGTGGAATTGAGGATAATCCTCGTCCCGACTCTGTACCAGTGCAAGCTCTCCTGTGCACCCTTACAGCAAACATGACACTGAGGATGAACCTGGAAACAGCACAAGGGCTGGGGAGGTCAGATTCTGAGTGCAAATTTACATTCAGTCCTGTCTTTCCCAAAAGGATGAACCGAGCTCTGGAATGGATCCGAACGCTAAACGCCACCTGTGGAAAATCATCAGTGAGGAAGTGCAGAACAAGTGCTCGGTGATACTCACGTCCCACAGGTAGGGCTGGGGTGGCTCTGCCCCCGCTTTGGGGTGAGCAGGAGGACTGGAGAGGCCCATCCCTCGCACTCCCTGTCGGTGCTTGTGCAACTCCAGGGCACCCAGCTGTGAGAGGTTTGGGGGTTTGTTGTGGCTGAGAGTGGGCACCCACAGAGACTCACAATACTTTAGGGAAGAACAGTTATGGTCTCTGACTATTAAAACAACTGGTTTTTTTTATACTTTCTCAATGACTTACTAGAGTTTCTGGTTGGTTTTCCAGCATGGAAGAGTGTGAAGCCCTCTGCACCAGGCTGGCCATCATGGTGAATGGGAGTTTCCAGTGCATTGGCTCTTTGCAGCACATCAAGAGCAGGTCAGTAAAATGGACCCGTTTCACTTTTGCTGAGCCATGTGCAGAGTTACTGACCTACAGCTTTGAGGGCTTAGAACATGAGACCTGTGTTAACAGAGCATCAAAATAATGACATTTTCTGGTTTATGTTCCTTACTGCACCATTGAAATTCTTTGTTAACTAATGCACTTTCTTCTCTCTCACAGCCTTTCTTCCCAGAAATGTGCCCCCGAAGTATTCAGTTCACTGCTGTAAATGTGAAATGCACATGATGGTTTAGCTGTTATTTTATTAGTTCTAACAATAGCTTGGCTTCTTATTAAGTTTCACTCCAGGTTAACAACCCTGACCCTATTCAAGTTGTACTCTGCCTGGATTAGATTTCCCCAAAGAGGCCATGCAAGAACTCTCAGGGGATTTTCTTTATCTGTTTCTCTTTTCTGCACTGTTAATTGTGATTTTCTTTTTCCTCTAGATTTGGAAGAGGATTCACTGTGAAGATGCACCTAAATAGCAACACGGTTTGCACTGAGATGCTGACAGAGTTCATGAAGTCACACTTTCCAAACACATGCCTGAAGGTAAGCAGGACAAAGGAGAGACCTTCAAAATCCCTTCAGATTAACCAAGAGGTTCTTGCAGGATGGACACCTTGTAACAACCTGTGCCCTCAGGGCCGCACTTGCCACTGCTGTCAGCTACGTGGTCCAAGGGCTGGAGCTCTCAAGTTCCTCCATGGCTTGAGTAACATCAGCCAAATAGCTGCAGTGATCCTGGAAGGCAGCTGCCCCAGGGGTGGTCCCACAGAAGCCTGGCCTGCATGGACACCCACTTCAGGCTCAGTGGGTAATGAGATGGTTGGGTGCTTCCAGTAACTGAGTAACCGTAGAACCAGATTAACTCAGTCACAAATCCCATCCCTCGTCCATAACCCAGTCTCTGCATTAATCAAAATGGCTCACTTGGAGCTGGAAAACGCTATGGCCGCCCTGGAGATCCCAGCTCTGGGGCTTAATTACCTTCTCCCAGTAACAGAACCCACAGAAACTCCCCATGGGGAAACACTGGTCAGTACCAGGAGACACCCCGTGGCCCTTCATTCCCCATGGGCCATCAGATCTGTTGGCTCTTTACGAGGGGCAACCTCCTCCCATGACCTCATCATTCCTGTTCCCACAGGATCGGCACTTCAACATGGTGGAGTATCACGTTCCAGTCTCTGCAGGAGGGGTAGCAAATATATTCGATCTCCTGGAAGGCAGCAAAGCAGCCTTCGATATCAGGCACTTCTCCGTGAGCCAGACAACGCTGGAGGAGGTAAGGAATTAAAATGTGTGACCATCCATTTCAAACTGCCAACGGGGGAGCAGACTGATGGTTACACATAATGGACTGCTGCACACAATAGACTACATTTTGAAAGGGATTTCCATCTATATTCCTCCTGGGGGTACTTTATCAGTACTACTGCCTCCAGGTACCTGTGCTGGCACGAGGAAAATGCACACGGAAAGCTGCCCGTAGCATAAAGGATCTGTTCTTCCCTCAGTCACTGCTGATTTCAGCAGCCTCGTGGGTTTGGATGAAGGGCAGGATTATGAATCACTCCCGAGTCCAGGGCTAGGCTTGCCACCAGTCCTGGAAATTTGCTTAGTTTCACTCTCTGGGTTGTAAGTTCATTTAGCATTACTCCAAACTTAACTTTGTGGTTAAGTCCTTTCCATTTTCCCTTGGAAGAACATTCCCACTGGCATCGAAATCTTGTAGGAAGCACATCAGCTGAAGGGATGCCACCCTGTTGAGCATCAGCACCTGAAATACTAGAGAGGAGCAGCCCTGTAGTCCTATGGCCTGGGGCACAGTGATGTGGGGGGAAGTGCTGGTGTAAGAAAGGGCAGTGGCTGGGAGAGAAACAGGCAGACAAAACGCAGGAAGCCCCAGGTTTTGTGGGATGGCAGCTTGGATTTGTGAATATGCAAATGTGATTGCAGGTAGCGTTGTAGTAAGAATACTCAGTGTATTCGTTCCGCACTTTTCAAAGGAAGACTTAGGAATGATACACCCCTCTCTGCACTCTGCAGTTGTGTGTGCACAGATGTCAATTACACAGAGACAGATGGGTTTATAGAGTAATAATAGGACTGTGTTACAGTGTGATCGAAAGGAGCCTCCACACGGGTATTACCTCGCTGGTACTGCTGGAACCTGAGCTGCAGGACAATTAGGCTTCCTGCAGGAATGTCTGCCTTTGCATCCCGGGTGTCGATTCAGCAGTACAGGAATGTGCATCCATTTATTTGCATTAGCCCATGGAAGACCAACATTTGCAATTCTCAAATCTAGCGTGAAGCCAACCCTGAGCACGCTCTCCAGGCTCACAGTCAAATGAACAGCCAATCCTTTTTTATATTCATTCATATTATAAATTATTTATGCCGTCACAGACTGTTTTCCTTTGAAATTCCAGGTTTTCATCAACTTTGCCAAAGATCAAGCGGATCCCGACGGCGCGGACGCGGGTCCTGATGTGACGGTGGACAGCTCTGACACAAGTAGCCAAGCGAGCACCATCAGCTCCATCTACTGAGGGGGCCCAACCACACGGGATCATAGAACCCGGGAAAAGACCTGGCAGAAGACCCCTCAGGGTTCTTCCAGCCCTGTTTTCTATGATTCTGGGATGGTGGGGATGAAACAGTCCCATTTTCTTAAAGTACTCTCTTTTTTGTTATGCACTTAATTTGTAACTAGGAACACGGTAGGCATTTGAGACTGGCACTTGGTTACAAATCAGATTGGTCTTCCCACAGGTTCTTTTCCCCCCAGATCTTGCTTTGTGATCACTGTAATGCCTGTGAGGACTTAGATGACATCACGTGCTGCTCGTGGCCATTTGCTTACAGCAGAAATGGCTGTGATGGAGCAGAGGAGCTGTTGGCAGTGCAGGGTGTTTGACCAAAGAGCAGCCCCAGGCGGCAGAGGAAAGCCCACACTCCACTCCTGGCTCAGCAACAGACTTCCAGGGCGACCATGCCACAGTCCCTCAGGTTTGACAGGTTCCCTGCTGGCGAGATGGGGCTCGTGGCCTTGCCTTGCCTCCCAGGGGAGCTGTGGGGACATGGGTGTTGTGTACTGAGAGCTGCAAATGCCATTGGTGGGGGCCATCCTTGGTAATGACATAGAGCTTATCTGTATGTGTGGGTTACGTCAGCACAAATACACTTATTTTCAAAGTTAGTGCTTCCAGTGGTTTTGGTTTGTTCCTGTAGTTTATTCCAGCCCTGTGTAACTCCTCAAGTAACTCCTCTGGTGCCAGGCAGTTCCTAGCTCTTGGTACCCCGTGGAAGATCATTCCCCCACGAGCCCTTTTCTCCTTTGGGCTGGTGTTCAGGGCTGCTCTGCCACAGCTGAGGGACAGCACAGGGCAGGTGTGTTGGAATCCTCTGACATGAAGAGGTTTGCTTTCCGAGACTGTTTCCCTGGGCACACTAAATGTAGTGAGCACCTCCCTTGCTCAGAAAACCTCCATCTCCCAGCAGCTCTGCCTCTCCGTGTCCTCTCCAGTGACCTTCCTCCTCAGCCCCACATGGTGGCTGCCCCCATGACTCCGGAGCTGTTTTCCCACATAATAAGGCATCATTAGCTTCTGCTTCAAAGGCTCTGCCTGCTGGCTTTCGGTGAGCCCTCTGCCTCCCTGTGAGCAGCAGCCCCCAGCAGCCGAGTTCAGCACACACACATCCTGCTTCTGCCCCCCCAGAATCATTAATAGATGGAGTAGTTCAGTGTGATTCTTTATTATATGTATCAGCATAAGGCCTCAAAGACTCGGGTTTGGGTCAGGGCATTGGTGTACGTGGTGCTATTCAGGCACGTAATGAACTTAAACTCTGAGCTCAATAAACTTGCTGTTGCTGGTAAAAGAGATCGCAGATAAAGCCTTACCTTGTGAGACCTGGGATGGCCCATACAACTTACCTGGGTTCACCCACACAATTCCAGCCAGGTGGTCTCTTTTTCCTTTTTTTTTTTTCTTTTTACCGAAAACTAATTTGAGCCAAAGGAACCTTTGATGAAAACTGCAATGGCACATCTTTCTCACCCTGATCATCAGAGCAGTTTGACTAGTTCAGCTCCTATTTGATGCCTTCTGAAGGACCAGGTACTTTCAGTATCAAGGGGTTCAGGATTTTACAGTGGGATACTGAAGTTCAGGGTTTACTTGCTGCAAGGAGGTCAGGAATTATCCTTGGTCTTGGTATAAACTCCTTACTGCTAGCAGGAGGAGTTTTATTATGGGTTGAAGGTATTGTCAAGCCTTGAATTATGCCTCAACCTGCTGGCTGTAATTAAAACTGGGATTCAGCTTCTTTCCAGAATGCATTTGACACCTGCAGTTTATAAGTAACTGAAAAAGCTGCCCAGACATCCATTGTGGCTTCTATTATTATGTCTCCAGCTCTGCAAAGGCTCTTTTTTCTCATTTTCATCACATATCTTACACAGATCACAGTATAAAATTAAGCTTTTCTCTAATGGAGGGCTTGTGCTCCCTGCAAAGGACTCGGAGCATGAATGCCAATGATTTAAATGCAGCCTTGTAATACCAATCAGAGTATTATTTTATTATGTCGATGGCTTTGCAACTGCCAGTGAAAGATGGATCTTCAGACTCTGTCGAGATGTACTTTACATGTAATTGAGGGAGACTGATACAAAGCTATTCTTTTGTCCCTTTAGAGCCTACTAATCAAACAAAAAAAAAAAAAAAAAAAAAGGGAAGTGATTCACTGGAATACTTCAGCAAGTTGCAATTTAATTGAGTAAAATAGTTTTGAGGGGGGAGAAAAAAGCAAAAAGCATCCTTTGCATTTCCACCCAATTCTGGCATTAATAGAAACATCTGCTCCATGTAAAATGTGTCAGGGCCGTGATATACACTCCCCGTTCTCACTTGCAGGTAGAAATAAACCATCTGCTGTTGCAATCAAGTCTGTAGGTATTGGTCCAAACAAGCCCAAGTTTACATCCTGGAGGGAATTTAACTGAGGCCCGTGGAGGAGCACTTACAACTGTTTGGGGGGTTGAAGCATCTGGCAAGGTGGTTGTATATCACGTCACCAGGGGCTGAATTACCTTTTGTGCCACATTACCAACATCCCTGTTCCCAGCAGAGCCTCAGAGTCATCCTGTCCCTTTTGGGTGTGGAACACACTCCAGACTCAATTCTGAGGCAAAACACATGGAAGTTAATACTTCCCTGCCTCTGCACCCCAGCTGCAGGCTCCTCATCACCTCTGTCTCCCTGAGCAGGGTCCATTCTGGTTCCAGGGGTGGCCAGGAATGTGGAGGCTGGACTCAGAGGCACATGCTGAGGGTATGTCTGATGGGTTAGGAGCAGGCTGTGCATGGCCTGGGAAGGACGGGGTCGCTCCCCTGTCTTTGGCATTCACCATCATCTTCCCCTGTGGGTGTCACAGCAGGTGCCCCCCGTTTTCAGCCCTCTCTGGATCCCCTTAAAAGGTTTTGCTTTACATGGCTCTGCTTTCCAAAAAACCCAGGCAGCCACCAAGCTTCCTCCTCCCTCTGGCCCGAGCGGGGAGCTGAGACTGCTGAACACACTGACCCAGCAGCGCCCTGTGCACCTCTCCAGGAGCTGCATTCTGGGGGGAAAACAAGCTTTTCATCTCGCTCCTTTAATGCATTCTCCCCTCAGCCACCCTCATCACCCTTGTTAGAGGCAGCAGGGCCAGGGCAAGCCCTGCCAAGCGGTCACACAGCTCCTGTGTGTTAATTGGAACTGCACGGGCCTCAGCCGAGCTTTATTTAGAACCGCCCTGACACATCAGAGACGTGAGGTGTAGGCAGTGCAGGCGCTGGACAGGGCCGGGGTCAGGCAGTCAAGGAGGAATTTCAGAACTGGCTGTGTGCATTGTGAGGCTGATTGAAGTCGGTTTTGTAATTGGAACTGTGGACTGGGAGACAACGACTCAAATCTCCATCCTGGCTCTCCTTCATTTACTGCTCTGCGCTGTTGATGAGAGCAGGGTCCTTCTACCGCTTGATCCTTGCTTAGCTTTGGTCTCGATGCCAGTGACCACCAAGGGCTGACTTCAAAGGGTCAGAGAGGGCCTGGCAGGGCTGAGGAAAGCTGTCCGGAAAGGCCAGTGTAAAGCAAAATACTGTAAATATAATTTTGGGCTCTAATGGGAATGTTTTGTCCCTTTATGAGAGCGGCAGGAATGGCTTTGTTACAGGGTCCTTTCAGGAAACATGTTTACAGGTCAAATTAACACATCCAGGTAAACAAAACTCAGTGGCTAGTAAAGCACAGGAGCTGGTGGTGCCCACAGACCTGCTGCCTCTGTGGAGTCACTCCTGGCATCCAGAACTCACACAATCCAAGCTCATAACAGGCTCAGGATGGAGCCCCCGCCTGTTATAGGAGCTTTGACTTCCTTCCACTGCTGCAGCTTCGCTGAAGCTGCTGTGAGGCTTTTTGGCTTTTTACAAGCCAAGAGAAATGTATGCTTCTGCACTTAATAGGGGAAGGGTTATTTTGTGAGCTGGTGGAGAAAGAAAAATGGGTTTTGGATGGCAACAGCACACAGAATGATTTTACTCTTTTTTTTTTTTTTCAGACAACAGCTGTGATCTTGCATAGCTATAACAAAGTATCAGCAGCATATTAAAAGAGAGCACAACAGAGAAAAGAAGCAGTGGGGAATGACAAAAAAAAAAAAAATTGAATTCACCAGGATTATTATTCCATGACAGTATTTAAATACAAAAACCCACTCTAATTAATTTAGTTGTTCAGGGAGAGGGTGGAAAGAAGGAAGATGGCACAGAAACATTATGAACAACATTAGTAAGGGGCACAGCCAGCGCGTGCTGTTGGCTCTGCTCCTCCCGCTGCTTGCATCCATGGCGCTGGTAACGAGGGAGGATGACCAGCCCCACAGTTCTGGGGAGCAGCAGAGGGAGTGCAGCTCATTTTGAGCCAGACCAGGCTCCTCAAAATACCCGTGGCAGGGGGGAAGCTGCACAAAACCACCCTAAGGGGTATCAGTATTTTGAGACCCATACCATGGAACAATCCTGCAGCACCCGAGCGCTGGCACATGCCGAGAAGGGAGAGCTACAGTGGCCACGTGGAGCTCAGGAGGGAGGAAATGGATAGTTGTGCTTGCAACCCACAGAGCAACGCTTGAAACCAGGCGCTGCTCCCCAGTGCTTGGTTCCTGGGCACGCAGCCCCCACTCCAGCGCTGATTGCTGCTGGAAGACACCGCTGGAAACAGGCCATTGCCAGGGAGAGCAGTTGTGAGGGCCCCGTGCTGGGAGGCGGGAGCAGGAAATGGCAGCGCTCCCACAAGCTGGGAGGCTCAAAGCAGCAACCCCACCATCTACCCCAGCCTCCAGGTTAAGCAGCAAGTCTCTCACTAAACCAGCATGTTGGGTGGAAATGAAGTGTCTCTTAGGAAGAGCTCAGGTCTTCACTGACTCCAGAGAAAGAAACAGGAAGAGCATGAATGACAGAATTCATGGTAAAACTCACATGAGATAAAATCCAGGTGAAGACAGGGTTATCACCAAGGCTCTTGCCTCCATCAGCAGGTCAAGGGGAGCTCCCAGCCCTCTCCTCTCTTTGTCCCAGTGCCAGCTGAAGGACAGCCTTCTGCTTTAGTGTGTGCTGCTGTTTCACAGCCAGAGACAAATGGAGGCACATCCAGGGTGCGACGGGGAGGAGGAAGCAGGGTGATCTCCTTCTCCGTAACCAGACCCAGTTGGGTTATTCCTGTGCAAGACAGAAATGAATTTAAGTTAAAATTACATCAAGCAGATTGAAATGCAATTAAAGGAGTTCCCTTAGGGTTGCACATCCAATTAGTAGAGTACCTTTAATTACACCAGTGCAAACACGTGTTGAGAGGACCATCAGCATGGAGCTGAGGCCTGCCTGGTGACCCATATCCACGGGGGCTCCAGAGGAATTATGCCTGGGTTCCCACCAACACAGGTGACCTGCTCCCCCACAGGGGAAGAGCCCCTGGGCTGGCCCAGCCTGGACTAGGAGCAAGGCAGAGGAGAAATAACAGAAACCATTTTCAGCTTTGTAAGAGCAATTGTTTCTAACAGACAGTTTCTGGAAAGCAATTAAGATCCAGGTGCTTCTAAAAGGTAAGAGTTTTTCCCAATTTTTTGCACATGAGGTTTCCCTCTTGCAGTGCCTGAACATACCCTTCTCCCAGGAACCGTGGAAGCTGAAGCATCGGAGTTGACTTTGATAAGAAAACTCGTTAAAACACTAACAGTACAAATATTAAGAATTGCCAGAAACACCAGAGCACTTCTAGGTGTCCCTCAGCCATCTCTAGGGAGTTATGTGAGGTAGAAGAACTAAAAATACCTGTAACCTTGAGCATAACACCACCTCCAAAGCAGCCAGTGGGTGTGATTCAGGAGTGTGGTCCTTGTTTGGAGCCTTAGTCCAGCCTATAATCTGGCTGATCTGGACCATTCCTATTTAAAATCCTGTCAAAGAGAGAAAAAAAGCTGAAGGAGACTCTCCTTTGCTGACAGGGGTACAGCAGATGCTCCACACATCTTCACGTGCTCCTCCCCAAGTGTTCCTTTAAGCACCCTCCAAAGTTGAGACCATAGGCTTAGTGAGATTAACAGTGATAATCATTCCCATCCATCACGGCAAAGCAGGCTGTGGAGCCGCCAAATCCGTTCTGCTCCAGGAACCCGGCAAACCGACGCCGTACCTGAGCAGCCAGGCAGGGGCAGCTCCAGGCTTGCTGCAAAGAGGAACAGAGCGATTGCTCCGCTCACTTCCTTATTCATTTTTTTTATGAGCCCTCAGAGCCTCCCTAGGAATTATTGAAGCCTCTCCAAGGAGGGCAGAGCCGCAAAGGGAGCGTTTATTCACAGGCCGCTGCCTCACGCTGCGATAACGCTCTGTGTGAACACACTGGAGTGGCTCCACGGGTCTCCTCCCTCACATGGGTGGTGAGGCCTCTCCTTTAACCCGCTTTGTGCACCTTCAGCATTTGACCACCCTCATTACGGACTCACAAGTGGCTTTTTTCCCCTATAATCAGCTCTTTGCCACGCACTGGTGGACGGCAGCAAAGGCAAAGCTTGTATGTTTGCTACAAACTATCCTGGTGCTCTGTCTGAGGGAGCCTCCTGCTCCCCAGGGTTGGATTACAAACTGGGATGTGTGAAATCAGGCAGGATTAGGGAATACCATGACATTTAAGAAATGGGGACCTTCACTGGTAGGATTTGGGCTGAAAACCAAGCAGGGTCCAAGACTGTGAAACCTTCAAAGCTCCTTTATGTTCTGGAGCTGGGCCCCCAACCTGCAGGGATGGAGATGTTTGAGAGGAAGAATGGGATGGTTTGCTTCATGCCTGCTGCCCTGCCCTTCCTGACAGCAGAGGCAGCAGAGCCAAGGCATGCACTTTCACACCGAGTTCATATTGCAACCATTCCAGAAATCCCGTGTGCCAGAATGACATAACTCTGCCACCACACAGACAAATGTAATTACTGGGTGTCAGTGGGACTTCAGTCCTGACTTGTGAGAGCAAGAAACCTTCACAGCTCCCTTGGAGAGTCTTGATGTTTTAGGGGTTATTTTTCCCCTGTAAAAATCCTACAGGGGTGATTTCAGGGCTTGAAAGCAGCTCATACGTGGCACTAACACAGTGTCCCTCTGAACAATATAGCACCCCTTCTCCTGCCAACCTAAATGGGAGAGGCTGTTTCCTTATTACTCATCAGCCTGATAAATCAAAGCTGCTGTGCTGCACTTCCCTCCCACCCCCTCTGGCGTTCCTGAGCTCTGGCTCAAGCAGAAATCACGGGCTGAGCTCGCTTGGGCTGTGTAAGGGAGCACAGCAGCCCAGGTGCTTATACAAGTCCTTGAAGTCACCTCAGGAACTGGGAAGCTGTTTTTCCATCCACCCAGGCTGTGACATTCAGAGGTGCTCAGCACCCATCCAATGAAAACAGGAGGGTTTGTGCCACTGGGCTTTGCCATCCCCATAGGCCTGTTTGCAGAGTGGGGCAGGAAAGCCTGTTGTGTTTGGGCAGCTCAGGGCTGGGGGGTCCCCGCAGAAGGATGGGGCAGTGTGGGTGCAGGGCTGGGGCTGTGCCCTGGCTCTGGGAGGGGAGCTGCTGGAATCACAAAGCATCCCACTTCCTTTGGAGGGATCATAGGGAAATCAGAGCACAGACACAGGGGTTGGTGCTTACACCATGGTACGCTGGAGTGACAGAGCCTGATAACTCCCTGATAACTCAGAGGGGAGGCTGCGATGGCACTGGCAGCCACCAGTTCCAGCACCCTTCCCTGCAGAGGCTGGAGCAGCCACATATGCCCCCAGCCAAAGGGGAACAGCCCCGCGGCTGTCAGGTCAGAATGGTGTTTCTTTGGCAGTTTATAGCAATCCTATTTGTGGATTAAAACACAGCCATCAAGGCAGCTCGCTCAGGATTTACAACACGGCCTCACAATGCAGGAGAAAAGGGAAGCTGAACTCTCCTTTGATGTTTGCAAGTGTAACCTGCAGACCTGAGCTGAACACGCTATAAATAAGGATCATTAATCATCAGCTAAGCGGCACACAGTTGCTGTTATTTATTATAACAACATAAATCACCCGGAGCTGCTATCATGTTAATTTGGATTTAGTATGGATTAGTATGGAAAGGAAATAGGTGAGGTATCCTTACCTATTTACAAAACACATACCTTTATTTGTAAACACCTACAGATGTGCTGTGGTTTCTGTT
The DNA here is from genome assembly GCF_003031625.1 of Empidonax traillii. Classification (NCBI taxonomy): domain Eukaryota; kingdom Metazoa; phylum Chordata; class Aves; order Passeriformes; family Tyrannidae; genus Empidonax; species Empidonax traillii. Next base: position 629,522 of record NW_020955477.1, read on the forward strand.
CCTTAGTTTCCTCTAGTTAGGAAGCAAATAAGGAAAACGCTCTGGGAGCTCTGCACGTGAGAGATTTCCAAAGGTTCAGGCCAAGCTGCAGCCCAGAAAAATCCGTCTTGTGATGACACAGTGAGTTGGCACCGAGGGTACAAGCAAGACCAGGAGCTCTGGGACATGTTTCAGAGAAGCAGCTCCGTGCAGCGCTCCCAGACCTTCCGCAGGGCCCTTCCCAGGAACTGCCCTGCATCCATGTATGGCTGCAGTAACCCCATGGACTTCCTTACTTCTTTTATTATTTGCAGCTCAGCTCTGGCTTTCACTTTTAAGAAGTGCAAGGCATGGGTTTTGTGGGATACTGGAGCCCTCCTGCCTTTGGAAGGAAGTCTTCGCAAGGAAGGAGCATTTTAATTTAAATTTAGGGAGCATTAACCACACATTTCATATTCTCCAGATATGCCATCTGTCCTTCTTGCTGATATATTATTTCTAGTTGAAGCTAAAAGGTGGGGCTGAGACCCTCATGCACCAGAGCAAGGCTGGCAGAGGCACCAGCGGAGCTCATGCCAGGGCTGTAGATGTGGAGGCAGGTTTGTTGTTAAGAAGTCACAGCAAATTTCTCCCCATGGTCCTGGGAATCTGTTTTATCCTGATGAAGCTGGAGGTGCTGAGCCTTGACTCGGGGTGTGGAGATCCCTGAGCGACCCCATGGAGGTCACCAGTGCTGCTTTAGCTGGAGATTAGTCCTGATTAAGAAAAAGGCCTTGCTATCCAGGAAACAGAGATCAGAACAATCAGGGTTTTACATCTTTAAAATGTAACTGCAAGGGAAATAAAAAGGATTTTATGTTTTGGGCTGGCCCAAAGATTTCCCACAGGCTTGAAGCTGCAATGATACATTTAAAAACAGGCTGACAAGTCCCAGGTAAAGAACAAAAGCATTGATGCACCTGCATCTTGATTCCGCTGGGTCCAAAACTGCAAGTAATTGCCTTTAATTGGCTCTGTTGTTTTTAACCTGTGTTTTGTGTGTGCCAGATGAACAGACATCAAACCAGGGAGAATTTCTCTAAGTTTTGAGCCAGAGCTGAGGTTTGCATAAATTAAAATTGGGTTAATTATAATAACTCTAGTACAATAGGGATAGGATAATAAGACTAATTAGAGTGGGGCTAATATGAGGGTTCAAGCCACAGCAGCCATTGTACAAAACACGCACCCAGGTTCTTCAAAGGTTTCCCTGGACTTGTATCCTGCTCGACTCAAGGGCAATCCAACATCCAAAAGCCTCTGCAGAGCTCTGACAGCGTTTTCCTGAGCATCCAGGCTTGCCTCGCACCGACCATATGTCTGTCTCTGTCTGCTAGCAGATTGCACCAAATATTTTCCTTTTCTACCGTGGCTGAGCAAACAAACACCATCTGCAGGGCTCATCGAGGGAAATCCCAGCCCCTCTGTGCCGGCGGGGAGGCGGCCGTGCGTGTCCGTGGGGCTGAGGCTCCTGCACCCTGACCCTGGGACAGGAGCTGCTCCCTGCTCCTCAGCTCTGCCCATCCCCTGAGCTGAGCTGAGACCTGACAGTTTGCATCCCTTTTAATTCAGATTTTATTACAGGAAGGCTGAGCCCTCTCAGAGCAGGCTGCCTAGTGGTGACTCAGGCTTGTGGGGCTGCCTTGGGGCAGGGGGAGGTGGAAGAGGGCGAGAAGGCTTTATTTTTGCTTGGCTTTGTCTTGGATGTGTCCACACTGCCGGGGGCTTGGGGGATTTTCCAGCCATGCTCAAATCCCTGGCCCAGGACTGATTTTTGGTCCGCCTTGACATGTTTAGGATGAGAGGTCTGGGAGGGCAGCTGGTGGGCGATGGAAATTATTCCTTGTTCTAGCCTTTATTCCTTTGGCAGGTAAATCTCCTGGGGGGCACTGCTTGATGTGGAGGGCCTGTGCCATCCATCCGTGCACCCCAGCACTGGAGCAGGGAAGCATCAGCAGCTGCTGAAGCAAAGGTGTGAACGTGATCCCCAGCTAGGCACAGGTTTTCCTCCTGCTTTGCTGTTCTCTGTTACTTGCCTTTCTGCAGGAAACCCCTTTTCTGGTAAAATCAGAAGGATAGTCTCAATTTTGTAAAACCCTCTGCAGTTTTGACCCATGTGGCCGTTCTCAGAGGTCTCCTGCTGGGTGACGGGCCCAGTGGATGCAGGTGTAAATTACCTGTCACCTCAGCTGCTTTCCCACTCGCGCCTCTGCAGCACTGGGCCCAGTGCTCTCACCAAATCTTTTGTACAAGTGCCCTTTGGATTTAGTGATTCGTACGGTGAAAGCAGAACCAATGAACCACAGGCTCCTCTGCCGCTGCCTTTAATTAAAAAATGCCATGTCTAACACCAGCAGATGTTCCTGCTATAGAAGCTCAACGAATAATTTAATGCCGTGTAATGCAGTGCTGACTGTGCTGCTTAGTCTGAAAGTGTAACAGACTTTTTAATTATTATTATTATTATTATTATTATTATTTCCTTTTGGGGATCAAATCCCTCAATATTCGAAATCCTAAAACTTGCTAGTCTAATGGCCCTAACCAATTACTGCACCAAGCGGTCTCAGCAGCGCCGTGTCTTTCAAGTCAGGGCCGCAGCCCACGATACCTCTGCAACCACGGCGAGCTCTCAGGGCCTTGGGTGACAGCAAAATTGGCCCCAGAGGGGCAGCACGAGTAGCAAACTAAGCTTGTTAAAGGCTTTGATTCAGACATTTGGGGAAAGAGGAAATTCAAAGCATGGGGCCGTTCCCCTTCCCACTTTTTTTCCAGTCTTCTGATGAGGCAGATCCATTCTGTCACTTGTGGTGGGTGCTCAGCATGTCCTGGTGGGGTGGTTCCAGGATGTGCTCTGCCTTGAGGTGGATGGGAGGAGAGGGACCCCCTCTTTCCAGATGTTTTAGCTCTTTTAATCCCCAGGAAAACAGCTGATTTGTAAGACTCGATGGAACTGCCTCCCTTTGCTCTTGCTCCCTCCTGTTAAATGACGAATCACGTAATAATTGTATATTTGTTGAAAAACAGCTGAGGAACTTCACTAAATGAATAAAATATCAGGTACCGGTGTATTTACATAAAAAGGTCTTTACCAGATGGGCAGCACTTTGAAATGAAGCACGAGGTAGACGAGGATGTTTTACCTTCCCCGTCAGCCGCCGAGCCCAGCCCATCCTTCAGCGCGGGTTTTGCTGCGAAGCCCCGCATTGTTTGAAAATCACATTAACAGTTTAGCACGGCGGAGATGATCGTTGCCTCAGCGGGGCACGGAGCTGATTCATGCACGTACCAAACGCCAAACGTACCTCACTATATCACACCGCTGCTGAAACCACTTTACTGGCTTTCTGTCATGCAACAAATTTATTTTAAAGTGTGTGGGCCTTATACTGCCTGGAATGGCTTTAGTTGTACTTTAAATACTGCATAAACCAAATTTAGAGATATATTTCTTGCTTCCCTCTGTTCCCTGCATCATTTTTTTTGCTCCTGACTGTCCAATTGGTAGCAGTAATTCACTGCAGAGGAAGACGTTTCTTAGATTTCCAAGAGCGCCAACTCCTTAACCTTTATGAAATTAAGGAGAATGAATCACTCGTGACTTTTACATCTTTCTCGAACACAAGTATTTGCTAGCTTCAGGCTGCCCAGGGCAATGCTTTGGCTCAGTTTAACTTAGTTGTAAATGTTTGTAAATTCCCACATAATGTCTCAGCACAATGGAGACTCTGCGTGCACACGTGGATTTATTGGGAGAGACACTAAACATATTTCAGCTGGAGGGAAGGAAGATGAGGCACTTATCTGGTTTACTGTCCTATACAGTATATATTGGCATCTCATATTTTGTGAACATAAATGCCAGGTTGACTCAAGAGATCTATGGATCAAGTGTTGTTTGTAACCTGCTCTGAATGCTTCAAATCGCGTTTAAGTTTCATCTCGGCAGCGAGGCCTTTTGCCATCTTTCAGTATCCCCAGTGCCCTGGGAGATGCTGGGAGGTGGGATTTTGGAGCACAGGATGTTAAGGTAGTAGGATGTTAAGGTTGCATCTGGTAGCTGTTCATTTTTTAAGGGAAAAATGACTCATTTAGCTTATTTTGTGAGTTCATCCTGGTTTTGTCAATGTGAGGGAGCAGGTTGCTGTCCCAGCTCCATCCTCTGCAGCCCAAGGAAAGGAGTGAGGGTGCCCTGTCCAGCTGTGTCCCTCGCTGTCCTCCCTCTCCTGCATCCAGGTGTTTTGGTGCATGCAGATAGGGTGGGAACAGGCACCATGGAATGTGCCAGTCCCCCACCTTGCAGGGCTTGGGGACAAGCTCCTCTTTGGGCAGAGCAGGCCCAGGGCACATCTGCCTGCCCCCTTCTCTCCTCCAGGATAGTCAAGGAGGGTGCTGTGCTCTGAAGCAGCTCACTGCAGCCAGATCCTGACAGAAGCAAATCTGGGAGCAGCTGGCACCTACATGTGTCTCTTATAGGGTGTGATTTTCCTTTGGGTTTGTTGTACTTCCACGCAGAGCCGCTTCCCTCAGCGGCAGAGATCCCGCCGATCCGCACGGCCGGGGATGACAGCCCGTTAGCAAGGGGGACACTGCGCCGTGTTATTAACACAGTGGGGGGTTCCCTGAGCACCAGAAAACAACAGGCTATTACAGAGACACAGCCACACTTTTCACAGCTGGATCCAAGCGCACTGATGCAGCTCCTGCACTGTCGATGACAACAAACAGCCCTCCTCTCTGTGCCAGGGAAACCAGATGTGTGAGGATGGGGACGCCCGCATCCATCCCTCTCCGGCTTGGATTCTGCAAGGATGGCATCGCTGCAAGGGCCAGGCTGTTTTTTTGGACCCTCCACGGTTTCCCTTCTCATGGATAAGGATTGGGAGTTATCATGGATGCAGAGAAAGCTGAGACAGTGTTTTCTGGGGTCAAGAAGGTTAGGAGATAGGATGACATTGATAATAAAGGCTGAACACGCCATCATTCAAATCAGCATGATGGTGCCTCACCCTGTGAAGTGTCAGCTTGCCCCAGGTGACAAATGTTCTCAGATCAATGGAGCTGAGAGATTTCACAATTCCACATCCTGCGTGGTTGCTCACCTCCTTCCACCTCTGGCTAATGTGGGTAACAAACATTTAACCTTCTCCAAATAAAGCAAAAAGAAAAAAAAAATCCCAATTCAAACAATTCCCAGTGTTCAGGAGCCATGGAAGGAACAAAGGCAACAAACTACCAAAGCAGAGTGTGACACCTGAAAACTGGAGAACCTCTTCTTGGAAGACATTAATAGCTTATTAAGAAATACTTTCAGCCCTGATTTAACACTCATTTAACCAGAAGTCCTTCTCTCTAGATAAAGTAAAGCTGGGACGCTGCTCTGGCGGCTGTTTTCCATGACTGTCACCAACCAAATTTTGTGGCTCCACACCACCACATCCTTTTATGATGAAGTTTGCTCAAAGAATAACTCGCTTGCTTTAATCATGTTTTCTCTGAGATTTATGGCTTGATGCTTATTCACTGACGGAGCTTCTCCACGTGAAATGTCAGTAAGCCCGTTATAAATTGCTCCTGGCATCCCTGCTCTATCTTTTACTTGGCCAGGAGTATTTCTACCTGAAAGTGATAAATTCCTGCTATAACTGCTTTACGTGCTCCAGTAATTACGCTGTAGAGGGATGGCAGGGGCTGTGTGTGTGGAGGTACCACCTAAGAAAACAGAAACCTGTAAGAAGTGGGAGATTGGGCTGAACCCTGAGGTGCTGCAGGACACACAGGCTGAGGGAAAAACCGCTCTGGTCACCTGAAATAACAGTGACTAGTGAGGTATTTCTGTTAGGCTGAAGCTGGGGAATGGGCAGAAGAGAGGGAAGAAAATGAAATTTTTAAATTTGGAGCAGAAAGGCATGGGCACAGGGGAAGGTGCCCTGCCTGGTCTGGGTGCCAGGCATGAGGGGTGGATGCCCTCAGCCCCACAGTGCCATGTCCACCCACCCGTCTAAGGCCTCCTTTGGGCAGGGGATATTTATAGCATATTAGATGTCATGTAGATACACAAATACTGGAAAGATGTAGGGTATTTGATTGATTTGGGTGCTATTGCAGTACCTAGATGGTATCTAGATGGGCCGAGACCAACGGCATGAGGTTAAATAAGATTCAGTGCCAGGTCCAACACTCTGGCCACAACCACCCCCTGCAGTGCTACAGGCTGAGGGAAGTGGGGATGGGAAGGGGCCCTGAGGCAAAGGATCTGGGGGTGCCAAATATAAGCCAGTGTATGCCCAGGTAGTCAAGAAAGCCAGTGGCACCTGGCCTGTGTAGTGTGGCCAGGCGCAGTGACCAGGGGCAAGTGGTTGTCCCCCTGTGCTGGGCACTGCCGAGCCCACACCTCGAGTGCTGTGTCCAGTTCTGGGCCCTCAGTTCAGGAAGGACACTGAGGGGCTGGAGCGTGTCCAGAGAACAGCAATGGAGCTGGGGAAGGGTCTGGAGCACATGTCCTGTGAGGAGCAGCTGAGGGAGCTGGGGGGGCTCAGCCTGAAGGAAAGGAGGCTCGGGGGGACCTTCTCGCTCTCTGCAACGCCCTGACAGGAGGAGGGAGCCAGGGGGGTTCGGGTTCTGCTCCCAGGAAACAAGGGACAGGACAAGGGGAAACGGACTCGAGCTGTTCAGGCTGCGGATCCAGGATGGACATCGGGAAGAATTTCTTCACAGAAAAGGAGATTAAACTTTGGAATGGGATGCCCAGGCAGGTTGGTGGGTGGAGTCACCATGCCTGGAGATATTTAAGGAAAGACCGGGTGCAGCACTCAGTGCCATGGTCTAGTTGCCGCGGTGGTGTTGGGTCACAGGTTGCACTCAGATGACCCGAGACGTCTATTCCAAGCTAAGCGACCGTACCTCCATTACCGACCCCTGGGCTTCCCCCGCCCCGGCCCTTCCCCTCCCCTCAGGGGCGGCCACGCCCTTTCCCCCTCCCCTCAGGGCGGCCCCGCCCCGCTCGCGGAGCGCGGGAAGCGCTGGGGGCGGGGAGCGCGAGCGCGGCCCTGGCGCCTGCGCGGTGGGGGCGGGCGGGGAATTCGTAGCGGCGGCGGGAAGGGATGGGATGGGATGGGATGAGATGAGATGAGAGCAGGGGAACCATGAGGCAGGCGCTGTGCGGCCGCTCGGGCAACCAGCCGGCCCCGGCCGGCCACCCCCGCACTGCCGACCCCACCATGGCATCGTCCGGGCAGCCCTGGTCCCGCACCCGCGCCGCGCTGGGGCGGCTGGAGAGGGCGCTGAGCTGCTCCCGTTGGTAATGGGTGACCCTCTTCCCCTTCTCCCCCTTCCCCCTCGGCTCTTGCCGTGAGGCCGCGCGTGTTAAAAGTGCCGTGTTTCTCCCTCCTGTGCCCACAGCGCCGGCGTCCTGCGGCAGCCCGTGTCCCTGGGGCAGTGCGAGCACGTCTTCTGCCTGTAAGTACCGGGGCCCTCCCCGCCGGGCTGCGGCCACGGAGGTGGCACCGGCGGGGCCTCCTGGCGCTTTCGGGGGGCTGAGGGGGAGAGGAAGGCGGGAGCTGCCGTCCCCCTGTGGGTCCCGTGCCAGAGTGCTGATTTAGGCTTCGGGATGCTGGCCTGGTGTGAAGGGAGCCCTCAGTCTGATGGAGGGCGTTGTCCACCTGTAGCGGGATTAGAACTGCAAAACAAGTTCCAGTTTTCATAGTCTCTTAACTCGTTCCTCTTCCTCCCCTCGTAAGAAACAAAAAAAGAGCAGCCTGGAAAGATGCTCCCTGTTTCCGAGGGGGTTTTGCTGTGCCGGAGGGGAGTGAGTGCTGCTTGTCCTTGCCCTGGCCTGCTGCTGTGCTAATGACATCGCTCCTTCAGATCTGCCGCTGGAGCTCCTCCTGTGTTCATGCCCGTCCAAACGCGTTAGGATAGCAGGATTACCTCTGATTACAGTTTGTTAAATAATCCGAGTGCTTAAAAAAAACACCACGGAGTTATGTTAGAAACATTCTGGTGCGAGGCACTTCTGAGGAGGTGGTGGTCACTTAGCCTCTGTTAGGACAACTTACTGCGTTGTCAGTACAGGCCGAGTCTGAAATGTTTGTGCCCCAGAATCTCATTTGGTGGTGGAACCTTTTGGCTGCCCTGTATGTCACTGCTCCTCACGGCATGCAAATTCAGGCACGGGGAGGTAAAAGGTCAGTGGTATATCTTGAACAGTTTCTCTGCACAGCAGAGGTGCGAGAAGCGTGAAAAAAAAACTTCTTGTAAGCCAGTCTAGATGTTAGCTTTGCCTCTTGATACTGTAATCACTATATGAGTAAAAGCAGAGGAAAACCCTTCCTCCCTCGTGGATGTGTATCCACTCCCTGTCTTCTGCTGCACCTTTCTTATTGGAGCTTACAGCGCTGAAGGCCTGAAGGGTGAAGTGCAAGGAAAATATTTTCTTGCTTTTTAAGGAGTAACTGGTTATGGGACAGATGCCCTCAGTGTGTGGATGTATTAAAAGATGCACAATGATTTATTTCTCTCCAGACGTGTGTGCTCTTTCCCAGCTGTGGCCATTAATTGCTGTAGAAGATTCTTGAAGGGGGACTTTTGACAAGGGCATGTAGTGACAGGACAAGGAGTAGTGGCTTCAAATTGGCAAAAAGTAGGTTTAGATTAGATATTAGGAAGACGTTCTTTTCGGTGGTGGTGGTGATGAGGCCCTGGCACAGGTTGCCCAGAGGAGCTGTGGCTGCCCCATCCCTGGAAGTGTTCAAGGCCACGGCAGGGGTGTGGAACCAGCTGGTCTTAAAGGTCCCTTCCAACCCAAGCCATTCCCTGATTCTGCTGTCTGGAGGAATTTTTCCTTATTTGGTTCCTTTATATGATCTGTCTACAGATTACTTGGTAAAGTAACCCCCAGAAGCTTGTACAAGTTATTTATAAACGCAATTGTGTGGCTTAATAAATGTAATTGTTGTTGGTTGTCTGAGGCCTTGTGGTTTCGTTTTGGAGGACCAGAAGACAATGCGGTTTGTATTGGTGAGGCTGGAAAGAATAGCTAAGAGGAGCCTTAAGCACTCATTAGCAGCTATTTCTTGCTCTAGATGAAGGAGTTCATTTGCTATTATCCGTGTTATTGTTATACCTGATCTTTTCTCTTTTGTATGCCTGACCTTTTAGCAGCAATTTCATGTGTCCTTCCATGACTGAGTCTTGGATAGCTGCTATTTTTTAAAATAAACCTAGGGAAATTTAGATTAATTTGTTTAGAAGCAAATTATGTAGGGCACTGATCCACTCTGCAGTATTCTGACACGAACTGATTCTGATCCAGTGCTGAAGACAAACATTTGTTAATACACCTGGGAAGGAGTGGGGTGAATGGCCAGAGCTGGCTGCTGATAGATGAGGTAAAATATGTGAAACTAATGAACTGCAGTAATCTTGTCACACATAATAGAAGTGGTTCTCCCTCAGCGTGGTTTTATTATGGACAGGGATATTTATTAAGATCAGTTTCTGCAGTTTTGTCTGATTAGCTCTACCAGGTTAGCCTCAGTCATTACCCACCAACTATAAAGCCCCAACAGCTAGAATTAATTAAGCAGTGTTGTAGTTTAAAAGTCACTCTGGATTTCCTTTGCAGTACCTTTTATGGGCATGGGAAACCTGAGGCCAACTTCCCCAGGAGGTGAGACCTGATCGGTCCTTCCCTTTGCCCCAAGTGGTTTGTCAGTGTCACCTGGAATAAGTCAGAGCCAGGAACTGTATTTCAGTCTCCTGATCACAGCAGTGTCTCAGCCACGAGGTCCTTTGCCTGCTCAGAGCGCAAAAAACACCTGGCAGCAATTTTTCCATACCATATTTCCTCCCTTGGGGTTAGCTGAACGCAGGATTCACATGTGGTGTTTGAGGGAGAGATGCTGGTGCTGAGAACAGATCTGAAAGTATCTTTCTCCTTAAAGGAAGTGGCAGTAGCTATAATTTTGGTATATTTTGGTTAACTAACATGCTACTAGTTTTGGGGTGTATTAATGTTTGGAGTTGAGATGCATGGACTCTGATCTTCCTTTCCCTCATATTACTGCCTTGATATTACTGCGTTCTGTTCTTCTGAGTGTTTAACATGATCTGCTCACATTTACTGTGTCCTACATTGGGGTGAGGTAAGGGAGACTTTGGAAATTAATTCAGTCTTGGGCATTTGAAACGATAACCTGTATTTAATAGGATAGATTGTAGATGAGAAGTAACAACGGCCCTTGAATGTTGTGGTTCAGATGGGAAAGCACAGCGGCTTCTCACTGGCCTAATCAAAAGAATAAAAGATTTCAGGCTGATGTGGGGAGAGAGGTATTGCTAAGGAGCTACAGGTGTTAATGACCTTTACCGAGTGAATGTCCCCCCACCCAACGCACCTTGATCATCTGACATAAATGCTCTGAAAGAGAGAGCAGCGACAGGATACTCTGAACACCTGCATGTCCTCGTGGGACTTCATACAGAAAAGTGTTCAGACAGGTGAAACTTCACAATATCAAGAAAATTTTAAGTGGGGAAAAAAGCAGAAATGGTAGTTTGCTGTGGGTTGACTTTCTGACACTTGTTTAAAAATGGAAGGCTGCAGAATAGCAGGTGTAAAAGGATGTGTGGTTTTAACTGTTTGAGCCTAATTGTTACCTGGAGGCAGACAGCAGTGGAGCTTTAGCATTCCTTGAAAATTTGGGTTAGCTTCTGATTGGGGAAGTCACAAGACACCGCGTTTTCCATGACAGCATCCTGACAAGGCTCTGGACTTGGCTTGCTTAATTATGTTCAGCTTGTCACTTTCCAAGATAAATATGTGCTGTCCTGCATTTGTGGCTGCCTGGTGGGGTTCACATCAGTGGTCTGTCAGGGCTAAAGTAAGAGCTACTCGCTGAGTGCTTGGCTGTGGGGCGGTTGATAGCGAGTACAGCTCATAACCTGTGCCGGAAAATGGACTCTTCTTTTGCCTTCCAGGTCCTGCGTGGGTGACTGTGTGGGCACGGAGTGCCCCGTGTGCCACGTGCCAGCCTGGCTGCGGGATGCCCAGATCAACCGGCAGCTGGACTCCATGATCCAGCTGTGCAGCAAACTGCGGGAGCTCCTGGGCACGGACACCCCCGGTAAGGGTCACCCCGCGCAGCCCCAGAGGCCCGGCTGCTCCTTCCCACTTCCCAGGCTTTGTGGGGGACGAGCAGAGCAGCCCCGCTTAACATTCCGAAGGGATGTTCCGAACCACGTTTGGAAAATTTGATTTGAGGAGAACTGTCTGTATGGATTGCTCGTTCTTTGAATCTGTTTTACTTAGAAATCCGCATCAGCGGGTTAGTCCATAATTCATTAGAACCTGTCGTCCAAAATTAGATGGAAGTGGGAGAGGTTGCCAAGTCACGTGACACAAACCAGTTGTCATATCCCGTGCTCTTGGGTGAGGTGTAATGTTCTGCACTGTCTGAGGGGGGACCCTGTTAAAGAATCAACACATATATTCTCTTGCCTCTTGTGTTTCTGGGCACTGAGGCTTGTGTGCTGTCCCAGTAATTTTCAGTTTAGGGTGTTTTGCACGTGGCAAAAATTATGCACGTTCCTTGCCTAAAAGGGGAAGGAAGCAAGTCTTAACTCATTTATTTTCTGGTCCCTAACAGTCTGCTGCAGTGGAGTTTTGTCACTGCTGACTGTGCTGGAAGATTGCAGAGAACATACTCTGGGAATTCATCTCTATCAAATTTTAGGCTGTTTGTGAAAGGAGTTAAAAATGAAGTGAAATAAGCGTAGGTGAATGTATGTCTCTTTTGCAAGCTCAGAGAGGAGCATTTATGTAGTACCAAATTTTAGAAAACATTCATTTAGCTGTCAGACATAGAAAAGGTATTTCTTCCTTCATTGTTGCTTCCTAATATGTTTGTCTGAATTAAAGATTTTTTTTTTTAATGTCTAATCCCATCAGCACCTTCATTCATTTATGGAGTAGCTCTTTATTGACATCAAAATGCATTTAAGTGAGGGGGCTGGAAGCCTATGTCCAACTGTAAAGGAATTCATTTTATATAGATATAAAATCCTATGGTGATTAAATCTTCTGGAGCATAGAAAACATAGATGATGGCTTAAACAGGATTTCAGGGAAATATTTTAAGTGAGGAAGGCTTTTAAAAACACACTTGGAAGGGAATCTCTGAGAGGAGCTATTTGTGATGCTGTAAATAAAGCATTTAAAATACAACATGATAGTATTGATACTGTTTAGATGTTTTGGAGGACTCTTACAGATGGATTAACTCTTAGAAGTGGTATGATGTGTAACTGTACTAGGAATTGAATAATACATTTAATCCCATAGTTCTTAAACTGTAAAGTCTGCGTGGTGTGGCTAAACCGCAGAACGAAATGAGGTTCTTTCTATCATCCCTTGTTCTGACTTAAGAGCAGACATGAAATTGAAGTTTACAAGAGCATTATGTTTGGAGCTAAAGTTGGGAACTGATGTGAGAGAGGACTTTCCACCACTTGTAATCTTTGCAGTGTGCTAAGGATTAGTACAGTGGCCTTTTGGATGTTTCATACCACGGTTAAGAGAAAAGCCTCCTGAGTTGGCGACAGTTCACTGTCAGGAATGGTTTGGGGACATCAGTAAATGAGCACACCTCTAAGAACAGCCAATCCTGTGCTGTAAAACAACCCCCATATTGCTGAAAGTCACAGGATGTTGTAGCTTCAGAGATTTTGGGAGCAAATCCTTTGGGATGTGCTGTCCCTCATCTTGGGCAAATCTGTCACCTCCCATCGACGTGTGCCTTGAACTCAATGTATCCAAAGTGAAATATCCAGAGTGGATATTGGAGTTTGGAGAATCGGGGCCTCTCTTGTTAGGGACTTGCTTTTGTGCTCTGACAGCACTGTACTTCTGTCAACAATATTTTCTTTTTTGTTAGAAGGTCAGAAATTGTACTTTATGTTCCAGTAAAGGAAATAGACCGAAAAATCAATCTTTCAGTGGAGGAAAGGAAGAGAAGCAGTTGAAACAAAGAATATTTCCATGTATTTGTTTTATGTCTCTTTTGCATATTTGCCTTAAATGCCTTGTTTTGAGACAGTTGTGGCTCGCATCAAGGCTTCTCTTTGAGATCCTTGCTGACACTAAAATTTCTAATGCAAGTGCATCCTGCTACCCTTTTTTTAAGTCTGTGACAGAGCTAGTGAGTGCAGCAAGTTGTGTGCTTTTCTTTAAAAAACCCCAGAACTGCTGTGACTGAAAAGGATAGGGTTAAGCTCACATATTGAATGTTTCAAGTACAAAAATCCCCCTACCCTGAGGTTCCACAGCAGATATGAGAGGGATCTCACTTTGTATTCTGTTGGGATAAGAATAGCTTTTGCCAAACAGCATGTGCATTGTGAGAAGCAGCAGCAAGTAATTCAGGAAAGGCTGCACAAAACAGCTAATATTTCCCTTCAAAATTAAAGGGAAACACAACAAATGACACTGCTGGGACAACTGAAGGATGATTGACAAATGACAAGCCTGAAACTGGATAGAAAATGCAGATGAGAGGTAGAAAATTCAAACTATAGGTAACAAATGCTGAGTCTTGAAATTAATTCATTTGTTAGAGACGTTATATTCTTAGTCTATGGCAAGGTGAGGAGAGCTGTCTGACCTTCTCACTGCCCTGTGTTGTACCTTTACAAGGGCAGTGGGAAGCTGGGTGGCTGGCAGGCTTCACAGAGGGGTGTCTGCACCTCAAAATCTTTGGCTCTGTTCTTGCAGCATCCAGGGCATTGTGAGAACTGGCTCTGGGGGGATGATGGGCTTCCTGGGTGGGTAATTAAAAAGAACTTGTTGGGTCATGGACGTAGTGATTATGGTACAGCACAGAGGAAGGAGGCTGATTTACAGCGATGATTTTGAAAGTGAATTCCTAAATCAGCAGATTTTTTGTGTGTGATGTTCTCTAAAATGAAGAGATTGGTGTTGACTTCCAGAAGAATCGTTTGTAGATGATTTTACCTTATTCTGTGCAACATAATGTGCTTCACTCTAACACAGTCAAACTAAGCCTTTCTCCCCTCTTCTCAGATAGAGCAAGACCTTGCAGGTGCTGGTCAAAGCTTCCTAAGCTCGTGCTGGTGATGGTGGACAGTGGGAGAGATCAACTTTTGATCAGCCTCTATAGTGTCATGACTTAGTTTCAACGTTTGCTGATGTGGAGGAAAGTTGCCGAACTTCTGTTGTAACAGATTACATTGCATTTCGTGTGTGCTGTGACATTTTTCATAATAGCTAAAGATGAGGTTTTGAATAGTTGGAATTTCACCCTTTCCCCACCCTGTGTTGAATACTTAGCTTGCAAAATAATCATTCTTCAGTGAAGGCACTAATGTTGCACAGATGGTACCAAAGCTCTTCCCTTTGATTTTTAATAAGGGACTAGTTTGTCAGAGAGATTTCTCAACTTCTGTTCTGAAACCCGTAATAGAGAATAATTTGAAAGGCACACAATGTGCATCATTATATTCCTTTGATGCAGATTAGTGATAGCTAAACCACATTTTCTAATTGCTCCTTTTTTCCCCCCCTGCTCTAGCCTGTTATTGCCGTGCAGCAGAACTTGGAGATGGAGCTCTGGCTGCAAGGCACTGCCTATCTCCTCATATTTTTGTCTGCTCTCAGCCCTTTTAACACTCAAGAAATTCAACTCTATTAAATGTCAGCATTAAGAAACTTGTGCTTATTATGTGCAAATAAGTCTAATTTAGAAAGAATTCAGTTAATGTATTGTGTGTATGAATGTTACGTTTTAATAGGTAATGGAGAGTAAATTCACTGCATTTATTATAATAAGGCTGATTCTAATACTGTTATTGTGAATGCTCTTTACAGTATTGCAGATGCTTAAAATCCAGGATGAGTAAGGCATGCTCTGCTGATTTACCTTGTCTCAATGCATCTCTAAGAAATGTTGGGAGGACACTCATGTATTAAAAAGATAATTACATCTAAATCATATATAGTCATTTTTTTTCATTCCATTTGAGATGCGAGCTCTGGCCTCCAGCTTGGAGACAGCAGAGAATTCACTGGGATCGATTTTTCTATGAGCAATTTTCTCTGAAGGTAGTTTAACTGAACGCACTTAGCTACTAGATAATACCCTCTTTATATAAATTAACATTTACATATTAAACCATAAGAACTTCCTTTCATCTTCTTAGCACTCTGCCTCTTCTCTCTCTCTCTCCCTCTCACAGCTCTGGGCTCATCAAAAGATTTAATTTTCAGGGAGGGTAGATTGGCCATTTGACCAAATTACTTCTGCTCCCTCCATTGTCCTTTTTGGAAACGGAGGAAAGGATAGCAGAGTCGAAGAATTACCATCTTTTGCAGATGCTGCTGTTCAGATAAAGCTGTCATTGGCTGCAGAGTATTCCAGAGGATGGAGCTGTTGAAGAATGGCTGGGAGATGCCACACAGCCTGGCAGCAGTGTACACTTTTATACCTGAAGTAGTTGCATGTGAGGAAAAATAACTGGGAGCTTCCAGTGTGAATTCTTCACCATGTTACGCTGCTTTAGATCCTGTTTCTGAAGGGCAGTGCCTTTGATTGAATTTGTCACTTGGACTTTAAAGTCCTGCTGTGCTACACACATCAGAAAGAATTCTGGGCATCACGAAATCGTTGCACAAATTACTTCTGCGAGCTGATTTTATTCTGTCTCTTTACATGGGGATGACTGATGGTTCTAGCAAGGTAAATATTTTACAAGGAAATCTGCTAGTTGTGTAAACAGTGAAGGCACGACAAGTAAATAGTAACTTGTGTTTTATATTTTGCATCTGTTTGCAATCAAGCCCTTCCTTTTTTTAGCTGTTATTGTCAGAACAAGATTGGATACGATCTCAAGGATAGCTAGTTCTGAGATTTCAGTCTCAATTTCAGTCCCTTTCTTGCTGTTTGCACCAACTCCAGCCCTACAGGAAAACCAAATAGCTGCAGTTCTATGCTTGGTGATTGTCTTTAGATACCTAAATGATTGATTAGCTAGCCTCAAGCTGTATTCTTAAAGACTTTTGGTCTGATGGCTTTACATGTTCCTCTGGCTAAATCTAATGTGTAACATATTTTAATTCAAGGGGTAAGTAGGGCAGTTGAAATCAAGACTGAGGAAACATTTAACTTTGAAATATTACTTTAAAAGAAAACTGCAAATGCCTGCTTTAGTGTTCAATTACTAGCAATGCAGTTCTCTTTTAAGTGAAATTTCGAGCATACATTTTCGGGGCTGAGGGATTGGGTCTGGTTTGTTTGCTGTCTGTGAGTTTGCCACAGCTCGCTGTGGAAAAAGGGCTGTAGTTACTAACACCAAAAATAAGAGGTGTGGAGAAAATAAATTACCCATTGAAAGCTAATGCACCAAGTGAAAGTGATAGATTGTTGCAGTGAGTGTCTGTCACTTTTAATAACTGAGGCTTTGTATAGTTTATTTCAAGAATGTTTAAGCCTCCCCCGATAATCTTGGTCTTAGTTCTGTTTCAAAAAAAAACAAAAACAACTTTCCTCACTAGGCAAAATTCCTGTTGGTTTTGTGTTTGATTAGCTGTGAATCACCGACATTTTTGTGCATTGTAGTCCCTGAGGTTTGAGGCAACAGGAAGAATGACTGGTGATTTACTTTGAAGGACTTGTCCAAGTAGCCTAAAATAACTTGGGTTTCCATGAAGGAATCGGTAAAACGTATGTTCTAGTTCTTCTGCACCAAAAATAGTTGTTGTCTGATTAAATTGGTGTCTAACTTAGAGGTCACTTTATGCTCCTTAATTTATTCTTAAGCCATTGAGGACAGTATTTATAGCCCTTGTCCTCAACTGTTATTTGCTGGGAGTACAGGATATTCCTCTGTCATCTTGGTTATTGATTTGTAATGTGCTGTCCAGTGTGATTTATAAAATTGCTCCACTGCATATTTTTATAGAAATGTTTGAGATCATCAAAATGTTTAGCTTCCTTGAAATTATTTACTACCAAGGGGTAAAGGATCAAATGACAGGACACAATTACTTACAGATTTTCTATATATTCCTCTGATTCATCTGCTATATCTGTGGAATCAGTCAACATTTCTCAGGAATGTTCAGCACTCTTCTAAGGATATTATTTTTGCTTGCTTAGAGCTATTCTTCTTTTTCATCTTCAGATGAACTGCATTATCCTTTTAGAAAATTGTCTCTGTGCTCTTTTGTGTATGCACATGCCGTTTCGTTAAACCTGTTTCCAATGAAAACTCAGGCAGGAAACCAACATCTGCCCTTTCCTGAGCTGATCAGAAATCCTCTGTGCGCGTGCTGATGGAATTTCTCTCCCAGGATGCTCACTTGCCCAGTGGATCACTGGAGCTGCACTAGGATCCCTGAACTCGAGAGTGGCAGGTGACCTTGCCAGGCATTTTAAAGCATTACCTGTGTCTTCTCAGAAGAAATGAAGGCACTCCTAAATAGTGTTCAGTAAATAACACTTCAGCAGTTATTGCAGTTGTTGTTATGGTCTTTGTTTGCTCTGTGATGTTC
Source organism: Empidonax traillii (assembly GCF_003031625.1). Taxonomy (NCBI): domain Eukaryota; kingdom Metazoa; phylum Chordata; class Aves; order Passeriformes; family Tyrannidae; genus Empidonax; species Empidonax traillii. The sequence goes on from NW_020955477.1 coordinate 647,106, forward strand.
TGTAACTCTGTAATTATTTCTCCTCTTCCCTGATGCACTTAGATTCAGCAGAAGATGCATCCACACCAACTGACTCAGACTTGGGAAAAAGCAGCAAGAAGGAACAGATAAAAATGTGGTTCAGCCCAAGAAGTAGGAAGATTCGATGTGTCCTGAACAAGAGTCATCATGAGACCAAAAGCAGTGACCCCGGTGGGGACACATCTTCAGTTTATGATTTCTTTCCTTCCCCTCCACACGAGAAGCCCCCTGAGCCGACAAAAAAACCAACCCAGAGGCAGATTAAGAGGATGAAGAAGAAACGTCTGGCAGACATTAACAAAGTGTGGAGCTTAGAGAAGCCTGGGCAGAAGGGAGTTGAGGAGAAGACTCCCAAGGAAAAGTGTGTGACCATCTGCAGTCAGCCGGTGATCCTCTGCACTCCAGAACTGGAGAGTCCTGAAGAGACACCTCGGCAGGAGGCTGTGAAGGAAAATGACTCCAGCAAAGATACAGGAAATGTGGAAGTGCCACCACAGGTCGAATCCCCAGAGAACAAAGATAACAGTGAGGTTGTGTGCCCTGCACAAGAGAGCAAAGAAAACAGCTGTGCTCCAGAGATGTCCCTGTCAGCAGAAAATGAAACTACGCTGTTAAAACGTGGGAGGGAACAACCTGGGCTTCAGGGCACTCCTCAGCCTAAAAGACTGAGGAGATCTGAGAGGGGCAGTGCTGGGAAGGCAGGCAGGCAGGCAGATTGCTTGGAGGAGCTACTTCAGGGCTCCCCCATCTCCCCAGCGACTGAACACCAGGCACCAGTTCAGGTTTCTTCCTCTGCATCAAAACTTACTGGCGCTGCAAGGAAGACAAGAAGCTCTGCAGTCCTTCAAGCAACAGATAGTCCTTCGCTTTCAGAATCTCCCTCTATCCCATCTACTCCTAAGACTTGCAGTCAAGTATCAGTACCATTCAGTCCTCTGTTGAAATCCCCTGGTGGCAACACAATTTCCAGAAGAAATTACAAAGGAGAGACTTTGCTCCACGTTGCTTCCATCAAGGTAGGCCCATCATCTTAACTTTTAACAGACGTTTAAAAAGACAACGTTGTTTTAAAAATATTCTGTAAATCAGTTACTTCAGAACATCCTGTGTCTGTGGGGAGGGAAATCTCATTTTGTGATCTTTATCTTCTAGGTTTACTGGGAAGTTTCCAACCTGATTCTCTGATTTTATAAAGAAATGACTATTGGAATGATCAGAGATGGTTACACTTGGAAACTCAGTGCACTACAGTGTCAATTATACCTGTGAGTTCGAGGAAGTGATAAGCATTTAGATGTTTTGGCCTTGTGTGCCAGAAAGCTGCCTCTGATTTGTCATAAGGAGCTTAGTAAGTGTTTCAGACCTCACTGAGTGATCTTCATCAGTTTAACATGAGCAGGACAAGATCTGAATTACCTGCATAAAGATAACTCTATGAAATCTTAATTGGAGTTAATTCCATAATCTCTGAGGTCTGCCACCCGCTGCAAGTGTTGGCTCAAGAGGAATGAGGTGCTGCACCCTGTGATTCCCATGCTGAGCCCTGTGCTCTGAAGGGAGGGGACAGAGTTGGGATGGTCTCAGTAGGCTTCAGTTTTATGTAGGATCAGTGTTATTCTTGGAATGACCAGTTATTATCTTAACTGGTTCCTGCTGTGGTAGAACTCCATGGCTTTGCTCTTTGCAGGGAGGGTAAAACTGGTCCCACTCACCAGCTGCGCTCGTGACAGCTCCCTTTTGAGAGGTTGTTTCAAGGAGTTTGTAGTCTGGCAATTTAAATGTGCTTTGCGCTAAATCATAATGCACAAATACCGCGTGGTTAATAAACTGCCTCTGCTGGAAGAACTGATTCCTCTGTAAGCATCCTGACATTTATACAGCACTTCTGTGAGGTGAGACAGGCTGTTCCCGAGCAATAACTGTGCCCTCTTTCAAAGGCATTCTAATAAGCCACTCCTGCTGCACGAGACCTTTTGAAACAGAAGTGGCAGCTGAGTTTGAGTTCAAATCTCGCACTTGATGCCGTTAATATGGAGTTAGGGAGGAGAAAATGAAACGTTGTCCTCGCAGGACTCAAGAGCTTCGAAGGATAGATCTCTTGTTACCTCTCCTCATAAGTCCTGTATATTCCTCTTTATTAAAACACTGTTTACAAATTACCCTTCCACGATTTACTGGGAATTTGTAATGAATACCGTCATGACTGGCTGGCTCTAAAAAAAAAAAAAAATTGATGTACCTTGACAAGTTTTCGCACAGGTGTGATTTCCAACGACGTGTCTGACTCTTCTTTGGAACACAAGTATTTCATCTAAGAAAATGGCCCCTCTGCAGCTCACTGTGAAACTTGGAGCACTGGCGTATTGGGGATATTGCCAATGAGGTGGTGTTTCATTGCAAAGCGTTTTGAGGATAAATGAGTAGAAATGAAACAGTTCGTGCTGTAGACAAAGAGGATGAGCGTGTTTTGATTATCCAGGTTCAGTGGTGTCGCTGGCACTGCTCGCTGGCATTGGCACAGCCCTCTGAGAAAGGGCAGGGCTGCCTCAGGGGGGCTGGAAGGCTCATCTCCAGCTGGACTGTGGGCAGTGGGGTGGGCTTTTCTCAGTCCTCAGCGTGAATTCCTGTCAGTGTTGCCTTTTAACGCTTGTAATTATTGAGCTAAAATGGGAAATGCCTTCTGTTCCTCATTAGTTCTGCTGTGGTTTTTTTATCCATCAGTTCCATATTCATGGAGGTGCTCATTAGAAAAGGCTTGTTTAGCTAGGTGGGGCTCCAGGGTGATCCCAAAGTTACTGCTGTCTTTTAAATGGAACTAAAATAAGGCCAGGGAAGTGATCTTTTGGTTGTATAACCCTTCTGTGGGACTGATAAGTGTTTCCTCAAAGAAACTGGCCTTGAAAACACCAGGCTTTATACTGTATGTATATCCTCATTGTGGGCTTTAGTTTGGGGTTGGGGTTTTTTGTTTGTTTGTTTTTTCTTTTCCAAAATAGAATGCAGTTTTCCATTTCCGTTGTCCAAAATGTCTTTTTTTTTTTTTTCTTCCCTTGTTTCTGGAAGGAGTATTTCTCTTTCAGTGTTGTTTTATAGGCAATTTTTTTTCTTGTTCTTTCCACAGCCAGTAGTGTTTTTCCATGTGTATAATGGGCAACAGACTTGTAGCTGTCACCCTCCCCGCAAAGTGAAATAAAGTCTAATTCTCTGGGACTTCATTAATTATAAAAATGAATCTGTATTATTTTCACTAGCTGTTAGGGTCTAATATCCAGAATTTAATTAAAGCTAATTGAATTCTCCCTTTTTTTCTTATTTAAAAGAGATCATAAACAACATTATCACGCATGAAAAGTAAATGTTGTGCTGTTTGAAATGATTCTGAGGGATTGTCCCCATTTACTTCTACTAGTTATTACATTACTGAAATCAAAATGGTTCTCAAGAAAGGTTCTGGTGTGGGTGAACTTAATGCTGAGCTAAACTAATAAATGAAAATAGAGGTGACTTCCTGCAGCAAACAGCAGTCACGTTTATCTTCGTAGTCATTAAAGGTAAAAATTCCAATTAGTTAAAATACAAAATGTGACCTTTTCAACTCGGAATGTTCTAAACTAGTGGGAGATTGCCCAATCAACAGCCCTTCCACAAGGGAGTTTTCTTACAGTAGGATAACAAACTGTTCCCAGGACCAGCCCTTACCTGGCAATTAAAACATGTGTGGGGAGAGAAAAACCCACCATTTCTCGGTATTTCCCAGTATTTCAGCTGCTGGCTGTGCCTGTGTTTCTGCTGCGTTGCCAAGGGAGATGATGGGGCAGTCCACAGTGGAATTGTGCCACGATGGATTCTGGGAAGAGGGATAGTGAACGGCAGTGCAGGAGGGTTGCCGAGGACCGATAGCAACAGCTGCACTGTTTCCAGAATGGGAAGTAGCTGGGAGAAGGCTTGTTGTGCTTCAAGTTAAGAAGGAATCAGAGAGTTGTCCCTGCTCTGAGGGAAGAAGAAATTGTTATCTGTGCAGAGCACCTGCTTAGTTTGATGAGGGAGAGGTGATGTACAGGGACCAGTTTTGGTTACCTCCTGTTCCAGGGGCCCTTTAGTTCTGACAGCTGACCAGGACGGCCTTCAGAAAGGCTTCACCCATGGCTGGCCTGCTGTTCTGGGCTCTTGGTGGTCATTCCATCATGACACCTAGCACTAACAACCAGGAGATAATCCCTTCCCAGCCTGTGGGGACTGCTCTGCCTTTTTGTTGCTGTGTTACCCCTTAACGACACATTAGAACAGAGGGTGAAAGAAGACTCTGTGGTTTTGTGTCATGGCCAACATCAGAATACCTTGTAAATGTTGTTTGCAGGTGTCTGACCTGGTCAGCTGAGCAGGGCCTTTGGTGCCAGATATGTGTGTGCGCCATGGCTGAGTGTTGGGTCACAGAGCATCTCCCCTCCCAGAGAAGTGAGGCCAAGGCAAATAGGAAACAGAATTGTGGTTTCGAATGCAGAAGTTAAGAATGTGAAAACTGGCCGTGAGTCAAAGCAATCCATCTTCCCAAGTGCTGATTTGAAAGCTTGGAAACAAATTACCATTTCTCTTTCAATAATGCCTGGTTGTTACTTCTGCTTCTGAGGCAGGTTGAACTTCTTGCATGCATTCTCTTTAAAGGTTAAGCACAGCTACTTGTATGTTTGTTATTAATCAATGCTCTGCTGGGTAAGGGATTGATTTGGAGAAATTTGAGGGGAAAAATTTGCTGGTTGCTGGAAAGAGTTGGTTGGAGCATTTGCAATTCCTGTAAGCACTCTGTAATTCATATTTGTCCTCTTTGACTATTTATGAGTTGTAAATAATCTAGTTCCCCCCCAACTTAAACAAACAAATGCCTTTGAGTTTGAAAGAGGGTTTTTTCCTGTTCATTTGTTTGACCTGAAATTTGAAGTCGCTTGGTTACATTTGGAAGTAAAGGGAGAAGTTGTTTGGTAGAAGTAGTACAAGTTTTTAGCTTCATCTTCATGTTCTGTCCTAATTCTTTGGATCTTTTGAACTGGTAGAATGTTTTCATTAACTTAATAATTTAAACATGACTTCTGGGTGGAAAATATCTATGGTTATTGGAAATTGT